>NC_088930.1:28877500-28882500 GCF_038396675.1 Hydra vulgaris | reverse complement strand
GCTAAATCTGTTTTAAAATTTTCAGGAAAATATTTAAATGATTCAGAGATTACTTTCAGATTATTATGATATGACTGATAAATTGAGATTTAATTTTTATAGATTATTTTTTGAAGAACAAGATTACTTAATAGTTTTGAAATTCAGTTTCAAGTTTATTTGATTTTAAAATTCAATTTACTATTATTTCATCAAGGGCTATTCTAGTAAAATAATTTCAATGGCAGTAATCTTCTGCCACACTTTTGTACCCACCTAAAAAAAACACGACAAAGAAGGGGGAGGGCACAGTTATTATAAAATATGCAAGAAAAGTTTACTATGAGTAATATGTTTGAACTACAGCTTATGGGGTTTAATTTACATTTTAACAATCTTTGAAACTATATATATTTTAACTGAATAAAAACCTTTGTTTCCACAGGGCCAAGTTTTGATAAGTTAACTCTAAACTTATTTTTTAAACCTTTAAAAAGTAAGTTTAGAGTTAACTTATCAAAACAAATTATTTGTCAAGATATTAACAAAAAACTTTTTTCATTTTAACACAATATTGTTTTTTGTCAAGGAAAGGTCTGGCTTGTTGATTTTTTCTTTTAAAAGAAATCTGGTCTGATTAAAGCGTTTATCTTCAATAAAAATAAATATTATTGTTAAAGCTATATTGTGTTTTAATGTTTGGATTTTGCCCTTTTTTAACATGTATACAATAACTTCTTTTTTTTTAAAAAAAGTACTTGCTTAACTTATTATGCTTTTTTTTTTCTTTTTTTTTTAAACAACTCTGTTTCCAACAAGGCTGCAAGCAACCACTAATTAGAGTTGAAAGTTACTGGAAGAGAAAAGATGGAGATTGTAAAGCAAGATAACGATTAACGGACGACTTAAAGGATTGCAAATTATATGAATCAGGAAAGCAAGATGAAGGAAGCAAATTCCAAAGAACTGATGTTCGAGGAAAAATAATAGACAAATAAGAGTTTTTGGAGCACTTAGGAACAGTCACAGAAAAAGGATGACACTTTATTGAATGACGAGTAACACGAGAATGAATTTTAGTAGGTGGCACAAGAGACGCTAGCTCTTTAGAGCAGTGCCCATTATAATATTTGTAGAAAAAAGAAAGAGAAGCAACATTATGACAATGTGATAATGGTTGGAGGTTGTCTGCAAGAGCAGATCCAACTATGTCTACAATGCATTTTTGCACCTTGTCTAAAAGAGAAAGGGCATCATTAGAAGATCCGCCCCAGATATGGCAACAGTTTTGGTCAGATTTGAGAATTATAGAGATAATAGATAAATTGAATAGAATCCGAAGTAAAAAAGTGTTGAGCTCGATAAAGAGATGCAATCTTAGCAGATGCTAATTTTGCAACTGATTTGATATATGGTTTCTAAGAAAGTTCGGAAGTAAGAGTTAATCCTAGAAGATAAAGATTAGATGACTTATCGAGTACATCACCGTTCATAAATATAGGAAGATCTCAATTATTGCGATAACGATTGGCTGAAAAAAATTGAGTTTTATTTGTATTGAAGTTCACCAGCCACTGTGAGCCCCATGCTGTAGCAGAAGTGAGATCCTTTTCGAGCTCAAATGCCCTCTCCAAGCAATCAGAGAGCGTTGGTTTCTTATCACAACAAGAATAAATGGTAGTATCATCAGCGAACAATGCCACCTTAGATGTGAGAATATCTGGAAGATCATTAATGTAAATTAAAAAGAGTATAGGGCCAAGGATAGCACCTTGAGGAACCCCTGAAATTACAGAATAAGAAGAAGAGTGCTGTCCATCGAGGACAACTTTTATGCTACGATTGGAAAGGAAGGATTCAATAATCTTACAGATGTTGACAGATAACGGGTGATGCGGAAGTTATTGGACAAAACCTAATTTCATTATTTGAGCATAATAATTAGTTTTTGTGGTTTTATGCGTAGGCATAAACATTCTATAAAATATAAACTTTATTATTTGAAACACAATTATTAAAAGTGAGGTTAAATGCAGCTGAACGAGAATCTTTTCGAAAGCGACTAAAAATGTTTTTTGTAAATAAACCTAATATAAAAAAAAAATCGTAAATCATTTTGAAAAGGAAGGATTTGCTCGAAGTACAATATATGATCCTAAAAAAACTTGAAACTGTTTAATCGTTTTCTGATAGAAAGCACTCTGGTCGTCCGACATCCTGGACTAGAGAAAAGAAAGCCGAATTAACGAGACTTGTCAACAATCGAAAAGGGGTCAGTCAGAGAAAAATAGGTATTAAATTCGGTGTAAATCAATCGACAATTGGTAGTCAGTTAAAAAAAATGAATATTAAATATAGAAAACGTGAAAAGACTCCAAAATACACTATAGAACAACAAATAAAGGCAAAGAAAAGAAGCAGGAAACTAGTTAACCAACTCTATAACACAAAATCGCTTCTAGTCATCGATGACAAAAAATGCTTTTGTTTTGCAGGGGACAACATGCCTGGAAATTCTGGATACTACACAAACAACAAAAAGACATGCCCAGAAAGTGTTCGTTTTATAGGAAAAGAGAAATTTCCAAAAAAATTATTAATTTGGATAGCCATATCTGACCGTGGTATGTCCGAGCCATTGTTTCGCACTTCCAAGGCTGTAGCGATCAGTTCATCAATCTATATTAATGAATGTTTAGAAAGACAACTTCTTCCATTTATTCACAAGTATCATGGAGACTTTAACTATTTATTTTGGCCAGATTTAGCAAGTTCTCATTATTCTAAAGATTCTCTAAATTGGATGGACCAATATGTCTATTACGTTGATAAAGAATCCAATCCCCCAAATGTGTCTCAAGCACAACCAATTGAAAATTTTTGGGGACATTTGGCACAGAAGGTTTACGAGGGAGATTGGCAAGCTTCAACAGAGCAAGTTTTGATTGATCGCATAAAACAAAAACTACAAGAAATTGATTTAAACTTTTTACAGTCGCATATAAAAGGCGTCAGAGCAAAATTGAGATCAATTGCAGATGGTGGTGTTTTTTCATATAAAAAATAATATATTTTTATTAAAAGATAAATGCTTTATTTAAAAAAAATATAATAGTAGTTTGTTTTTTTATTTATAAATAAGTTATTGATGTTTTTATTTTGTATGATAACTTCCGCATCACCCGTTACACCATAAGAAGAAAGCTTATGGAGAAGACCAGCATTCCAAACTTTATCAAAAGCTTTTGAAATGTCAAGAGTGATGGCCTTAACCTCTCCACCTTTATTTAATACACAATAAAACCTATCAGTTATTACTGTTAGAAAGTCAGCTGTAGAACAAGAAGATCGAAATCCGGAGACAAATAGAAGACAGTTCCGGAGAACACTTCTGCAAGACAATAACAGGTATGTTGTCCAGGTCACAAGAAGAGCCTAGGCAGGAAATCACTTTAGATACAGAAGGTAGTTGTAAGAGGTACAGTAATAGGGGGATTCAGGTGATAAAGAAGAATGAGATATTAGTCTTAGAAAGATCAAAAGAGTGAATGTGGAGAAACTGAGCACTGATTAGGATCAGAAACTAGACATAAGTCAAGTAGAGGAGGTAAATGATTCGGGTTGTCTGGAAAGGGAGTTAGGAAGTTGACTATTTAAGTTAGGGATTGAGAAAGGCAAAAGCTGTGGGCTTTAATGCCTGCAGAGTCACTGACACTAGAGCCAAGCCATTCAGTGTGATGATCATTAAAGTCACTGACAAAAAAAAATATTGGCTGATAAATAAAGAGAGAGGGCTTGGTCAATATGATCAGAAATAACATCAAAAAGAGTGCAGTCTTGAGATAAAGCAGATATAGAACAAAGAGAAAGGCGATAGAGTGAAGTGGCGCTAAACAAAAGCACATAAAAGAATAGTCTCTGGATTCAAACCTAATTTCCCGACAAATGGGTGAATTCTTACAAATGTAAATGCCCAGGCCAAGCATGTGACTAATGAAACCTTTAAGAATTAAAGGAAGATAACCATCAACAATTTGATCGCAGGATGAGACAGCCAAACTCAAATTAGTCTCACAAAGAGCAAGTAGGTCTGGTGAACTTTGCAAGAGATAAGACTCAACAGAAGAAAAGTCTTTGAAGACCATGAATATTAGTGAAGGATAGGTTTAGAGAACTTGGTGATGATGATGGTTTTTTGTGTTTTATAGTTTTTGATACTTTATTCATTTTTAAATTTGTTGAAGAACTTGACTCAAAGCATAGATAGTACTCAGAACACTGCTTAATAGTCCAAGCAATTGCCTCATTACTATTAATAAACCTTAGGCCGCAACAAAGGGTTCTAAATGTGGCCTCCGCAATGCACACCAAAAGTACAAACAGGGACACCATCCATGCACAACATGGCACTGTTATTACATGCTAACTTGTTATTACTAATTGAATTTTTTTTAACTTGCTATTATTAATTGAAGTTTTTTTAAACTTGTTATTATTAATTGAATTTTTTTTTAAACTTGTTATTTTTAATTGAATTTTTTTTTAACTATGAAAAATGTTAATTACACTCTGTTAGTTTAACAGAGAGAAATGAATTTTATACTTTTACTATTTTTATATTTTATATTTTTATTATTTTATTATTTATATTTTTTATTTTGTCAAACTGAAATGCAGAAAAAAAAATTTTTTATAACCGCAAAATTGAAAAAAGGAAAACCTAAGCTCATGCATAAGTTAAATTGTTAAAAAATTTACTCCAATCACATCATTAATTCAACAAACCAGATATTTTTATTAAAAAAAAAAATAAGCAGAACCAAAAATCTAATAGAAACTTAAAAACGAAAATAAGATAGCAAAATTACAAAAAAGCTAAAAAGTTTTAAAAGTTTATAAGTATGTTAATATCTCAATAAATAATTTGTTTTGTTAAGTTTAATTAAGACTAAACTTATTTTGTTTATTTAAGATATGAACGTAACCTGTATCGTCATATAGGAATCTCTTTAAATTGATGT
>NC_088930.1:28762500-28875000 GCF_038396675.1 Hydra vulgaris | reverse complement strand
ATTAATTCTAAATAAATGTTTTATCATCTATAATAAACATCCTAGTTCATCATTATCAGTTTTATAAAATAACATTTCAAAAGAGATTTTTAATGTGTAGATATTTCATGAGAATAAATAGTAACCAAAAAAGTAATAATTTAATAAATACAAGTTATCTAATTATTTAACATTTAATTACACTGACATACAAAAAAAATTTTTTTTTTTACTTTCTTTGGTGGATGAATGTTTTTCTTCTTAATTTTAACATGCCAATTTCAAATATGTGATCTATTTGCTTGTACCACATCAAAATTTCAAGAAAACTTGAATTGAAATACTGACCACTTTAATAAATTAATATACTGATATTTCATATTATTATCAATAAAAATATTTAAAAAATTCTACCAAGACTTTAATTGTTTAAAATTTTATTAAAAAAAAGTAATAAAAAGTTTTGTCTTTGCTCATAAACAATTTGATTCAAAACAATTATCAAGTTTATTAAGTAGGTTTAAATTTCTTGTATATTTCCGATGGTATTTTATTTCTGTTGGAGCAACCAGCAGTAGTCAGTTAGCATGGCACTACTCTATTGACTTGGTATCGTGATTCCATCAAAACAATTTCCTGATGGAAACGCTCTCCATGCTCATCAAAAACCTTGTCAAGATATTCTGGAAAAAAGTCGATATGGGAATCAAGAGGATGAATTTTAAGAGACATCTTACATCCCATGTTCTGGAAGGCATCTATGCACTGTTTAACCACTTCTATGTAATTGCTAAATATACAATTTCCCAAAAAGTTGACAACAATGGATTTAAAAGCTAGCCATGCCTCAAGATTTTTTCCACTTAGTAGATCTTGAAAATGTTGATCACTTATTACTTTTCTAATCTGAGGGCCGACAAAAATTCCTTTCTTTATTTTGGTATCACTTATTTGTGGAAACGTGAAACGAAGATATGGAAAGGCATCACTCATCTTATTCAAAGCTTTTACAAAAATTTTTGTCAGACCCAACTTGATGTATAAAGGTGGTAACATGATATCTTATTTTAAAACCATTGGTTCATGCAAAACATTTTTTTGACAGGGTTCCATATGATCCCTAATAGGCCAAATCTTTTTTTTATAGCGTGCATCTCTATCTTGGCTATTCCATTCACAGAGAAAGCAGCAGAATTTTGTGTATCTGAGTAGACTCATGAGAATTGCAATGACTTTTAAATCTCCACACACTCTTCATTTGTAATCACTATGTTTTATTTTTATTAAAACATTACTGATGTTGTCATAAGTCTCTTTCAACTGTGTGGAGTATGTAACTGGAATGGATGGCAACACATTGCCGTAATGTAGCAGCACAAACTTTAGGCTAGTTTTTGATGCATTGATGAAGAGTCGCGGGTTTTTGACATTTTGACAGTTTTTGATGAGATAGTCAATTACAGTAGCAGATATTATCATCTGATGTAAAGTACTGCATAAGCTCCTTGTGTCTGAAGTGAAACTTACATATTTGAACATCAGATGCTAACAAATTCCACATTTTCAGTCAGGATCCAAGAAGCACTGCCTGTCCTTTTGTCAAAGAGAGATCACATATAAGATCTGGAACTCTGCATTATTTATTAAATGAATTACATTGCTTTCAGAAATGTAGTCATCATCAGAATCGTTAATATTTTCTGGACTATCTTGATTGTCATTATCACTCTGAGAAGAATCATTTGAGTAAAAAGATTATGAACCTGGGATAATTGGAACTGGACAGTTACGGGGTTATGAAGCACTGGCTTAGATACAAATTGAATGTTGGGATATAATTCTGATTTAAGTTTTAAATGAAAATCCTTTAATTACTGTCATGCAAAAGTAATAATCAGTGGCATAATTTGTTGGTTCACGCCATATCATTGGAATACCAAAGGGCATTGACTTGTGGTTTGGTGAGTTTTGCAACCACCCTGCTAAAATATTTGCACAAATGGAGCAAAAGTTTTCACTGTTTCTACGCATCATCAACTTTGGAGTTGAAATTAAGTTCATAAGCTTTTTTTAATAAAAGAGTCATCGTTTTTCGGTGGTCAACATCAGTAAAAAATCCAAAAACATAGCAAAACAAATCAGAAGAATTCAAACATTTTCAAGTAGCCATATCAATAATATTTACTATGAAAACAAAGTATGAAAAAAGATCAATAAAATTATGGCATAGAATATACTATAGATAAAGACTTATTTTGAAAAAATGTTTAAGAGCCGGGTTTTTTTTGCAACGTGATGTGATAGGGTAAAACAGTTTTCAGATTTGAAATCAGCGTAAAAAACTTATATAAATACACTTATTGTTGTATGGGAAAGGAAAATTGTGTATGTCAGTGTTATTAATTTAAAAAAGTAAAAATTAATTCTAGAAATAACGGTGGGAAAATAAAATAATTTCTTATAAAAATAACAAATCAAATCATGCTTATTGTTATTTCTTATCAATATAGCATTACCTATACAAATACAAATTTGTAAAATAACTTTTTTGTCAAACATTGACTAATTCCATTTTATGTGTGTATATACATATGCAAGTGTGTGTGTGTATATATATATATATATATATATATATATATATATATATATATATATATATATATATATATATATATATATATATATATATATATATATATATAGTACTTGTATGTGTATTTACACACATACAATACACCAATATAAACATAAAAATATAAATAACACCTAAAAATATAAAATTCAGCACCAAAATGGACAAATTTTATTAATAAAACTTGCACAAGAGTTTACTTATAAATGATATTTTCAAATATCTTTTTTTTTATTTTAATTTATAAATTCATATTCTAAGACATAATTTTAAACCCAAAACCAATATTTTTATACTTTACTTCAATTTAACACCACGACTACATATATATAATTGAAGATCACAAATTTACAAGGTAGATTATTTCAAATTTATAAGTGTAACTCTTGTGTACAAAACATCATGCAACATTAATTGTACATTTCCTTACTAATAAATTTATAAATTACATTTTAATAAATAGTCTTAATAAAAATATTAAAAAATAATCCTACATTCAAAAATTAATATTAAATTTTTGATTTTCTTTTAAGAATTTAAACTCATAATTCAAACTATAAATAGTAATTTCTTTAATATTAATTTGATCTTTCTTTCTGAAAAATTATTTGAGCTAATTGATTACGAAAACCAGTCCTTGGACCAAATTCACTTATGCATTTAGAATATTGAGTAGTTTCAGAAGCATTACAGGTAACTGAAGTATAGCGCCGTCTAAGATCAGAATCTATTGCTCGAAAAACTGATAAACGAGACTTTTTAAAAACTTCCAGTAAACTACTAACAGGCTGATTTTCATCAAGAAAATCATTGAGAAGCATTCGAATATCTTTGTAATCTTTATTGTTGAAGCAAGCAATATCATCTGTGGATTGATCCCAATACCCATTGTTACGATGAATGTCAACAAAAGCTGGTTGATGTTTAGTTTTGTAAACTAAGATTGGATTATATTCAGCAAATGGGATGGGAAAAAAAACCTAAAAAAAAATACATTTACATAAGAATATATAAATTTTACTGCATTCAAAAAAAAAGCTTTATTGATCACATAATCTCATCTTTTTATATTCATAATAATATCTAATATTATACATTTTCAATGTGTGTGTGTTTGTGTGTGAATATTTGTGTGCTTGAACATGTGTGTGAATAACATTAAAAATACATTTAGGTGAGCTTTCTAAATAAATCTAGATTGCGCCTGCCAAATTTAAAACCTCAGTGTTTGTACCAAAACCTTCTCAGATGGCTGTTGAAGTATGGTGTAATCAGTAAAGATTCGTGCACAGCATTTGTTTATTCTTGTTAATTTAGATCTCTGTCCAAAATATATTTTGTTGTTTTAGTTTTTAAAATGCTGACTTTAATCCTGACAGTTTCAAATATTTTAAATAGTCCCTTAGTTAAGTCCCAATATATTAAATAGTACCCAAGTTAAATCTTAGTAATTTAAACAGTACCCAATTTAAATCTCACTTTTTCATTAACAATTCCTTCTAACATTCTCATAGAGTTTATATATTTTTCAGACTGACATATATTTTAGTTTTTCTAATAATATTGTAATTTTTTTTAGTTCATAAAGATTTTTTTAGTTTGTAAAAATTTTTTGAATTTTTGAACATTTCTATTAACCTAATTTTAATTTATAAAGGATTACTGAATTTATTTATCGTTTTTACTGCTAACTAAATTAAATACTTTACAGCATTTAGAATTTGTCTTAAAACTTCTTAAAACAGAAAAAAGAGTTCAATAATTATTTTCTTGGTAAAAAAATATATATTAAAAATGTATTGAACAGTTTAAAGTTGAATATCCAACCATTTTTTTTTTTTTTAAATTTTTATTTTGAACAAACTAAATAATAAATTAACTCAAAAAAACTGATTATAATTTTAAAAAAACCAGTATAGGAATTCTTCTTTATACCAAGAAAGCTAATTTTACGAAACTGTTTTTAAAATGACAACAACACAGTGGGTGGCCACACTATTTTATTGACAACACAGTGGGTGGCCACACTATTACAGTTTAATTTTTTACTAAACCTGCAGTTAAATAATTTTAAATAAATAAATTTATTTCTACTCCTTATTGACTTTTTTTTGTTGTAATAGTGACAGTTTACTATAGATTTTTTTTGTCGTCATAAAAATTATAAATAATCGTGGCAACAAATATTAGCTAGAAATATTATTTTAAAAAATTAAATACTTAAGCTAGAATATACTTTTGAGTTGCAAAAGTCAGTGTAAAAATTAATTTTGTCAACTGTTCAGTGTTTTTATGACTATGCCTTATGAATTTATATTTAGCAGCAATTTTAAATAAAAACACTTAATTTTTGGTGAGAAATGACAAAAAACTAAAGATAAACCGTAAAAAGACTATTAGAAAATTATTTTATTAAAACATTCAATTCACTCCAAAAGTAAACAAATTTAGTTAATGTTTCTTACAATTATGTTAGATATAATTGCTATTTATAAATGAAATGAATTCAGATAAATCTAAAAATAAAGAAAATTTAATTTTTATCAAGTTAACCTTTTTATTGAAATATTTAGTAACAGAAAACAATTTTGTTGATTGTTAACAAAAAAAATTTTGTATTTGAAGTTATTAAAAACGTAAAAAAAAACAAAAACCATAAAAGAAATATTTATAATAAAACATCTTTTATTCATCATCTTGCTAGCACAAGAATTTTTATTTCAACATTTGTTGTGAAGAGAAAAAAAATTTGTTTATATTAAATATGAATAAATTATATGACAAATATATATATATATATATATATATTTTTTTAAGTAAAATTTTATAAAAGTCATATTTTAACCTATTGACTAATTACATTAATTTCTATTTTTGTTGCTAATTATGTAATAAATATAAATATAATTCTTTCATTTAAAAGTTATACATTCAAGTTTATTTTTTTCAAGAAACTTAAAATAATAAATCATTCATATACAACTACTAATTTTTTTTGAAAATAATGAAAATGAAAATAAATATAACTAGAAATAAAAATAATTTCTGGTGCTGGTTGAAAAAGAGATGCAGTTTAAATATGGTTTGAAGAAATACCAGAAAAGTTTGGGAAAAAAGCTAAATGCATAGGCTATGTAAATACAAGGTTTTGTAGCTCAAATGAAAAACCACAAAAGTGCTGGTAAAAGTAAAATGATGTCAATCAAAATGTCAAGAATGATGTCATTCAAATTTTGAATGATGTTAAAATGAATTGAATGATGTCAAAATGAAATGAATGATGTCAAAATTTGAATGATGTCAAAATGTCAAGAATGATGTCAATCAAAATTTGAATGATGTCAATCAAAATGTCAAGAATGATGATAAGAATATTAACGTCAAGAAACTGTTGATAATGGCAACAGGCATCTAGTTTCTTTAGAGAAAACTGAATCTGGTCAACCTTCTGGGTTTTAACCTTTTAGGATGTCAACCATCCAGAGTTTATCAAAATGATATATTTCTTACGCCCAGGATATAACCATCCTAATAGAGGTTAATGTGCAACAGTAACAACAATAAAATCTATGTTGATGATAGAATTAATACATTTGACCATTCATTCTGAGTATTCGTTGATACATAGATCCTTACCTTTTTAAAAACTGTATGGATCCATAAAATATATAATTAATACTAATTACTTAATAGGTATTTAATAAATCAAAAAATATCTTGTGCCTTTATCAATTCTTTTATATCTTTTCTTGTAACTAAAATATACAATTAAAGAATAATTTTTACAGAAGCCTTAGATTTAATGATCTAAGTTAAGCAATCTTATTATCCATGCCACTTGCTTTTACGACTAAAAAAGTGTAAAAAATGTTTTTTTCTTATAAAAGTCTTTATGCGTGTAAAAAAATAGAATAATGTTGTACATATGTTTTACATATTCAATCACAAGAAACATGCATAGAAGCAAACATTGTTTGAACTTATTTTTGTTATATTTGATTCAGCTAATCTGTGGTGCTTGAACTAGACTAAAAACTAGACAATGAAAGTCCACAGAGAAATATTGAAATTTCTATTGAAAAAACTTTTTATATAAAGGAGGATAAGTAATAAAAACAAAAAAAAAATGAACAGATGTTTAGAATAAACAGATTTATATTAAGAGGAAAAAGCTTATACATCATACCCCACAATTTACACCTCCTCCATACTGCAGTAAAAAAGGACTAGAAACAGCTAAAACCCTAGCTTCACTTAAATTTTACTTGCTTTTACGTATTAAATTGTACTTGCTTTTCCTTTTTGCTTTTACGTATTAAATTGTATGTTGCTTTTACAATTAAAAAAGTGTAAATAATGTTTTTCTTATAGTTTTCACATTTTCAATTATAAGAAATACTTGCTTAGAAGCAAACAATATTGAACTTATTGCATTCAATATTTGACTTATTTTGCGATTTTAACTTAACTTTAAACTTAATTAACATTATCACAAAAGAACTAAAATGTTGTTTTTTAAAAAAAAAACATTTTAGTTCTTTTGTGATTTTGTGATTTTTTTTTCCTTTTTAAAAGGAAATAATATTGAGCATAAAAAACATATGTGAGCTTCACTTACACCGAGCAACAAAATAATATTTTTTTTTGTATCTTTAGCAATTTTATTCAAATTATACTAATTTTGGGCTGAGAAAAAAGAAAATTACAACGAATATTTTTAAATAGCTCCAGCTTCTGAGATATACAATAATAATAAATTTTTATTTCAGATAACTTGCAACAGAGAAATATGACATATAATTTACATATTCTAATAATACTCAAAGTACTTTTGGTTTTTTTATTACAGAAATATTCTGAAAGTTTTAAACAATGAAATTTAATCATCAAGCTGATAGGTATAAAGATGACTATGGGGTATCATATATATTTTTGCTTTCCTTTTGTAGACTAGTTCTGGAGCATCCCTACACACAAACCAACAATAATCTGCAAGCATAGCCTCATTCCAACAATCTTGATATCTTTGTTACAATACAGAAATAACTTGGTGAAACCTTTCCCATGTTCATCACTGCTGAACATCCATGTTCATAACTTTTAATGCGTCAAGTTTTCTTTTGCATTTATCTTACATTTTTTGATTAATTTTAATTATGTTGCATACAATTGCACAAAAAGATGTAAAACTGGCACAGATATATCATCTCACGAATAAGAGTTTGTATTCATAACGATAGTAATAAATAAATAGTTTTTGACTTTATTAGAATATATCCCATAAAAATATATTCCATATATCTTTAATAGAGGGAGTTTTCCTAAAAAAATTTAAATAAAATCCTATTTCTAGTTTGTTTTTCTAGTTTTTTTGCCACAAAGTGTCATCACATACTCAAAAAAATTGTGGCTTTGACGATTTGCGTGTCTATCATTTTTAATGGTCTAAGAAGCAGATGACGTATTTTTAGCAATCAGAAATTATCAAAAGATAGGCAAATCTAAAGCTGAAGTTTCAAATTTTCCACTTGGGTAAGACAATATATTTCGTGTTTTTTCAATCTTGTCAGTTTTTTAAAATATAATAACATACATACAAAAAATCAAAACAAAACAGCTTGAGCAAAAAAGCAACGCTAAATTTCACTAATAAGCAAAACAATAAAGATCTAGAGTTTTTCCTTGCAGAGCCTTAAGTTATATAAAAAATAAAAATAGTAGTGCTTAAGATCTCCAACTACTATTTTTTAAAAGAATTTAGCAGCGCAAATTTATGGACAATTCCTTATATAACGTTTTATTTAGAATCATATGTAATATGTAATATCATATGTAATATGATTCTAAATAAAACGTTATATAAGGAATTGTCCATAAATTTGCGCCGCTAAATTCATTTAAAAAATAGTAGTTGGAGATCTTAAGCACTACTATTTTTATTTTTTATATAACTTAAGGCTCTGCAAGGGAAAACTCTAGATCTTTATTGTTTTGCTTATTAGTGAAATTTAGCGTTGCATAATTTATGGACGATCCCTAAGTGGATTTTTTACATTTTATAAACAATATATATATAAACAAATAACATATTTGTTTATATATGTATTGTTTATACAGGGATGGTTAAGCGCTAAACCTGCCTATACAATAAAATTTAAAAAAAAATTAGTTTATATGGTTTATATATTTCTTTGCAAACACCAATACACTATACTTAAAATTTTTAAGTGCACTGATTACTTTTAATTACTTTTAATTTTTTTGTTTAGTGGCTTTTGTTAAGAGCTTATTATCTCATTTTAACACATTTGTTGTATCATCCATTTTTCAAAACACCTTAAGGTAAAAAAAACCAATTTTGACTTTTTTACAAAAATGAGCTAGTTTACAAACATTATTGAAACCTATTTTTTAGTTCTGAAAAAATTCATAAAAATTGTTAATTTAAAAAAGCGTTTTACAAAGAGTTTCTCCTAATCTTTTTTAATTGTATTTTTCTCGAAATACATAAAAGCATATTAAGGCATTTTGAAAAACGGCTGCAGCATATACTTATAGTGAAATAAACTTATAATTTACAAAAGAAAGTTTTAAAGTTCTTTCTTTCTTTTTACGGGGTTTTTTTTTTTTTTTGCCTTCACAGCAGCACCTTCTGGAGTAGCAGGACTGTCTTATTATATTTTTCTTTATTAAGTTTTAGACAACTTTTTTTCAGGCCATCTGCAGCTTATTAGGATTAATTACCTGAGCACATTAATAGCATAAGTATCTCAATCATGACACATACACAACATATTATTTCTCCAGGTGTTTTGATGTTTTTAGAAATTTTAGCTTTTTTATCAGTTGCAATGGCTGCCAAGGGTTCCATGTCAAACACACTCGAAGGGGCACTAACACTACTATTAAGTTTCGGCAATAATATATAGAGTAATTTATTAAATTAAAACTTTATTAATAACTTCTATTCCAGGTTTAATCACATTCTATTTATTAATGACTATTATATACAAAATTCAAAAACATCAAATCAAATTCAAAACATTTGAATATTAAATTTCTTTTATGTCAAATATAATTTAACAAACTAAATATTTTTACTGATATCTTCATATTGGTCAAGCTTATAATAAAGTATATTTATTAAGAAAGTTGTAGCTAAACGAAACTAAAAATTAGAACTATAACAGAAAAATTTAAAATATAATTCTCTTCAGAGTCCGAGGTAATGGAATTCTACTGTTTATTATAATTGGTTAAATTTATTTATTGAAACTTTGGAAAGTCTGCTCACAAACAACGAAAAAAAAAATGTAACGCCACTAGTTTCATGCCTTCATGACCTGGTTTTTACTGGTTGTAACAAACACATTTCTACAAATATTAGGCTTGGCCAGGAAGGCGTGGGATTTCAAGTCTTTATATGACCACGCAAACAATATTTTGTTTCGATGATTTAACCACGGTTTTAAACAAATGCGCTGAAATAATTAGTTTTTAATTACTTTGAAAATAAATAATTTTGACACGTTTATCTTTACTAATGTTTTTTTTATTCGCAAAACGCTTTTAGATAAAGTAGCTAATGATTTTAATTAAAGTATCATTGAAAGTTGTATAATTTTTTATTTATATTATTTAATTACATAAGATTTTTTTATAAGAAAAACAAAAGTAAAAATTAAAAAAAAAAAATTTATGAGCGATGACTTTAAATAGCGAAGGTCTCTTTAATAAACTTTATATTAGAATCATTAAAGTTTTTGCTGAGAAGAAAAAAAAAGACTTTTTTGAAAGCCGTTTGAATTAAATAACTTTGATGTTTACTTTTGTTTTTATATTATTGAAACGCATTTAAATAAAGTAACAAATCACTGCTAATGATTTTTTATAAACACATTAATGAATAATATATTTTTTTTTATATTTATTTAAGTATTTATTTTTTATTATAAATGTTTTTAAATAAAAAAAAATTATATCAATTTTTTAAATAAATGATTTAATTATTTTTACTTTTTTTACTTTTTGTGTGAAGAATTGCTAAGAATCTTTTTTTAAACTTTTAAATGTACGCGTTTATTAAACAATTGTCAGTTGTAAGTTGTTACTTTATTTAAAAAGGGTTTTGCATAATATGAAATTATTAAAACATTAGTAAAGATAAACGATTCTAAGTTATTTATTCCAAACGTAATTTAGATAATCTTATCGTTATAGTTTATTATTTATTTCAGTTAAGTTTTAATTTTATTTTTGCTATTTTAATTTCAGTTAAGTTATTTTTATTTTGTTTTTCGCTATTTTTTTTACGAAAATTTATTTGCTTCTTTAACGATAAGTTTTTTTTAAGTTTCTTTATAGTTGAGTTAAGATTTTTATAGCATGTTTTTAAAACGCATACAAATTTTTAAAACTTATTAACAGCCGTGGTCAAGTTAAGTAAAATCAAATATTATTTGCGTGGTCATATTATGACGTGAAATCGCACGCCTTCCTGGCCAAGCCTGAAATGTACGTCAATATATAGCTATTTATATATTATATTTGTATAAGTGTGTATATATATATATATATATATACATATATATATACATATATATATACATACATACATATACACATATATACACACTCACATATATACATATATATATATATATATATATATATATATATATATATATATATATATATATATATATATATATATATATACTTATACAAATATAATATATAAATAACTAATATACTAACATATATTTGTAGAAATACGTTTAAAAATGATCCCATGGGGACCAATTTCCAACACTGAATATTGCTCTAGAAGACTTGACGCATAATCACCCTTCTTAATAGCTTGTTTCAGTTTTAAGAGCAAGAAATATTGCGCTGGATGATTTTTCATACATATATATATATATATATATATATATATATATATATATATATATATATATATATATATATATATATATATATATATATATATATATATATATATATATATATATATATATATATATATATATATATATATATATATATATATATATATATATATATAAGATCATCAGTTTGACATCATATTGAAATAGGAAGCTGCTGGGAGCTTCAGTACATACATCAACTGACTATCTTGATAGAACTTACAAGGGAGTGTCATTTCATCAAACAAATATTTGGGTTGGGGCAGCAATCATTTTTTTATTCCCTGAAAAAATCTTATGGATTCAAGTCAGCCAAAAGGTTGACAAATGCATATCTATATATATTATCGTGGATATGTGTGCATGTGTGTGCATATAAAATATACTTTATAAAACTATTTTTTAAACAAACCTGCATCCCATTCACAACATTCACACGACAACGATTAAGGAAATTAATTGTGAAGTCAACTGTTAAGTTTACCAAGAATATTAAAGCATTTGATGGCAGTTTCATTGAAACAATATCCATTAGAAGGGTTGGGGATGGTTTTTTAACTCCAACCTGCAACCAAGGTAGTTGTGCCCACATGTAAGATTGCTTGTACCTTTTAAAAAATAAAATAAAAATAAATCATGAGATTTCTAGCATTATTATCTGGAATGTTATGAAAATAAACCAACTCAGGTAACCAGGATAGTATTGATTAATTACCAATTCCAATTGATTAACTATTTACCCAGTTAACCAATAGCTCTTTTTAAAACAAGCAATAAAATTTAATTTTTGTCAACTATTTTTATATTTATTAGACACGTTGTCTCTAAAAAACTGTTATTTCGATAAAAAATGAAATCTAACTCTCAAAAGAAATAACAGATTATTTTAAGAACATATAAATAAAATGAAATGAATTATAACTAATAATAAGAAATATTAGGCCAATATATATTATATGTAAAAAAACACATGGATAAATCCCCAAGCATAATCAAAAACATACAAATTAAAACCTAAGAAAAACCTATTTTTTTGCAATAATCATGAGTTTTTCTATGATAATTTTCTATGAGTATTTCTCACATAAAATCAATTATTCTCATGATAATGGAATAGTTTACATGCCATTTCCACCACAAATGCCCCATAAACTTCAACCCTTTGATGTTGGTGTCTTTGGACCATTCAAGTTAAAATTAAAGGTAGCTTTTAATGACTGGCATATTATTCACCATGGAAAGGTGTTAAGTATTTACAATATTCTAGGACTTGCTAAACTTGCCTTCTTTGAATCATTTACTGTAGAAAATATTATAAAGCGCATTTGCAAAATCTGGATTTATACCATTTAATAAATTAACATTCTCTGATGAAGATTTTGCTCCATGTGAGATTTACAGTATTTATTCAAAAAATCTAAAAAAGGAAAAGGGAAGGGCAAATCAAGAACCTGACAGACCAGAGAAGCAAAGAAGAGCTACAAAGATCATAAGATGAAGTAAATTTAAAAAAGAACAAATAAAACCCACAAAGGATCTAAAAAAATGCTAAAAATTTATTGATACTATTGGAAATCCCACTGAGAATCTAACTGGAATTCTAAACCTATAATTATGAAATCAAACTTTTTAAACTCTTCCAAAGAAGTTGAATAGACAGTACTGTATTTTGATGTAACATCATAATGTAATATAATCATTAAAAAAGCATCTAGAAATGAATAATAGCCATTACTTTTTTGTTTTTCAAGAACATTTAAAACTTAAGAATTTTAAAAACTTTTTTTATCTTCTTTAAACTTATTTTTAAGAATTAATAGTTCTACTATTTTTTAGAATTTTTTTTTTTTAATGTTATTCATCTCCCAAAACTAAGAAGGTCATTAGAGTTCAAGAAGGCTACTTTTTACAGAGTTAAAGAGTTGAGGGAGGTTACAATCCTCCCTCAACTCTTTAACTCAGAAACACAAACCTTAACTAACAAGACCACTGTGCAGAGAAACAAGTTGAGGGTGGTACTACCAGGGACATGGTAAAGATCCAAGTTGAAACTTTTTGCTTATAAAACGAGTGCTATATACTACACTACTAATGCATTTAGAATTATACACCACTACACCACTACCCAATTAAGAATTATACTTTTTTTTAAATTAAGAATCATGCTTCTTTTTATGACTTATGAATTATTTTTTTCTTGAACTTTATGACTATACTTTTTTTTCAGAACTCAAAATTATACTTTTTTTAAGAATTAAGAACTTTTTGGATATACCAAAAGTTCTTAATTCTTAAAGAAAATACTTTGGATATACTTGACTTGAAAATTTGAATTTATATTTTGACATTTTATTGATTTGGTCACTATTAAGTTAAGTAAACAGTAAGAATGAGTTGTGGTCTTCTATATTTTTGCTTATTTGCTTTTTGCTTTTTGCTTACACACTTTAATAGGTGCAACTGAAAACCAAAATTATTGTACTGGATTGCACTATATGTATCTAAAGCACAATATATACATCAAGCATACAAATCCCATAAAACTGTGTTTAAAGCATACAAATCTCACAAAACTTTGTTTAAAGCATACAAATCCCACTAAACTGTGTTTATGGTATACATAACTTACAGCACACATCCTTTACAGCAAAATTTCATTTATCATGTATAGAGTGCAGTATAATAAACCTTAACTAAAAATAAAAAGCAAAGATTACATATACCTAGCAATAAGATTTTTAGAATCAAGAAAAGGATCATCTTTATCTTCACCTTCAAACTGTCCTAAACGTATGTTTATAAATACAGTTAGAAGAACAACATTTTCTCCTGTTTGCAAGCAGACACGTTTGTACATTTGTAAAAATCTTTCATGCTGGGCAACATCTTCTCTAAAAATTAAAGAAACTTTTGAATATTTTCTAAAAATATAATAACTTATTCTGTTTTGAAAAAACATTTGTAACAGTTAAAATTGGAAAACCTTTATAAACTTATTAAATCCTGATTATCCTGATGCTACTCTGATTATGCTAACTATAATTGTTTACACATCATTTCATATTAAATGTTTACACATCATTTCATATTAATTGTTTACACATCATTTCATATTAATTGTTTACACTTCATTTTATATTAACTGTTTACACTTCATTTTATATTAATTGTTTACCCATCATTTCATATTAGGCATTTACATTTTATATTATGTATTTACATAAATACATATTAACATTCAAATTTTACAGCAATATTATTGAAGTTTAACAACAAAATTTAATAAACTTTTACTTGTTTTTGCAAGTCTTACTATAAACTTTTGTTTATAGTAAGACTTGCAAAAGTGTTACATTACTTCTTAAATTTATCTTTCACCATATAGATTGAATACCATGTAGTTTAAAAAATATTTTTATTTAAAATAGAAAATAACAAAAAAGCGAAATACAACAAAAAGTAGATATGTTTAATTTTGTATAAATTATATAAATCTTTTAACTAATGAAAACCTTTTAAATAATTTGAAACTTACTTTAATGATCATTGTCCAACAGTTAAGGAAACAATTTCCACACAATTAAAGTTACAATAGTTTAACTGAAACATTAAAAATAGGTTTCAACTATCGTTTTTTGCAATTTTGTGTACAAATAATAAACTTTGTTATACTGATGCTATTGTTATAACTTGTTGAAGTCTGAGATTTAAGATTTATTTTAAACTCAGTATTGTCAAAATTAATGTAACTCCTATAATGAGGGTGTAATATTAGGTATAAAGAAAAAGAGCATCATTCGAAGTTGTGATTTTTTATCTAAAGAGGTTTTAAGGCACCATAATATCTAGATATTTGTATATATACATATAAATATAGAGAGAAAGGATATCTTTAAATTATTGAATGATTTCTTATTCTTTTTCTTGTTGGTAGTTAATTATGATTAAGCTACAGGGGTCAGAATTAAACCTTAGTTGCCCATTTATTTAAACTTCTAAACCAAATTAGCAAAATGGAAAAAGTAAAATGTTTTTTTTGCCACAAAATTATGTCTAAAAATTGAGCTTGAACAACAAAGCATGTTAAAAATATTTTGCAAGAGCCCTGATATGCTACTATATGAAAATGTCTAGATAAATCATTTAATAAAAAAAAATTGCAGGTAAAAAAATAAATTATGAATAAATAAATTATGAATCATGAGATAAAGGTGCTCTGGGAAACTCAGTAAATAATAATAGTTCAAATTTTTCAAATTTTCCTTAAAATAAGTTTAGTATAGGGCTTTTTTTTATAAGAGCCTACTAGCGATAACATTTTTTTTGACAAATATAACAAACAATGTAAGACTAAATTACAACACAATATACAATTGCTCAAAGTAATAAATAATCTCAATAGATTGTTAATTTCTTTGAGTATTTGAAGTCTGATATTAAATTGGTATGATATTATATACTAAAATAAGTTTGATATTAAATGGTATGGTATTATATAATAATATATTAACATTATTAAATATAAAATGGTAACTTTCTTAGAGCATGATAGTTGTTAAGAAGTACAACATGACAAATAAACATTCACATGCAGTATGCCTAGATATATGACTAACTTTTAGCTAATTTAATTTTTCTTTAAAAATATAAGTTGAATTGGTGTTTATACATGTAATTGTGCTTTTAATGATCATATACTAAAAATATACTAGAATAAAGGAAAACTTTTCCAAAATTTATTATTAAATTGCTTAAAAAAAGCTGAAAAACACCAACAACAAAAAAAAACGTTTTTTTGCAACTCTTTTTAAATCATACACAAATAAAAAATATATATTTCAATAGCTCTATATATATATATATATATATATATATATATATATATATATATATATATATATATATATATATATATATATATATATATATATATATATTTCAATAGCTCTATATATATATATATATATATATATATATATATATATATATATATATATATATATATATATATATATATATATATATATATATATATATATATATATATATATATATATATATATATATATATATATATATACATATATATATATATATATTTATATATATATATATATATATATATATTTAAAAAAGAATAATTTATATTTACTTGAGAACAGGAAGAATAAGGTGGATGCCTTTCTGTTCTGTTGCTGCTGGCATTTGTAGAGCTTCCACATGTGTAAATGGTTTTAACAAACTTACTCTCTTTAATTGTTTAACATTAAACCCTTTTCTGCCTTCAAACATGTCAATAATATATTCAGCTCCTAAATTCAACATAAAGTAGTATACAAACTCATCAAAATATAAAAAATATTGAAATTTTCACAAAAATAGTAAATTAATATATAACTTTCATGCATCATAAAATTGCATCAACATAATAATATCACATCAACATTATTAAATCACACGAACATAATAAAACTACATAGATTCTATATGAAGATCACATAATGTAGATATGCTTAATAATGCACTTTTAACTATTCAACCATCAAGTGTAGATGCTGAAAGAGTGTTTTGTTCAACTGGATTATTTATTATAAAATTTAAACTAGATTGTCAAACAGTCATCTGGATGCACTGGTTTTTCTAATAGGTCATCTATTTTTAACTCTTCTATCCAACTCGCCCCAAACTAGCTTAACTGGTATATAAGTTTTTTCTCATCTAAATGACATATACAATTTTGATTTATGTTTTAGATTATTATCCTGTTCCAATATGAAATTTGGTTCAATAACTTCATTTGCAGAAGGCAAACCATGGCTATTATATGTTTTGCTATTATAAAAATAAAAAACACCACTTGACTATAACTTTTAGCACACTTTTATTAAAAAATAAAATTTATTTTATATATATATATATATATATATATATATATATATATATATATATATATATATATATATATACACATATATATACATATATATACATATATATACATAGTATATATATATATATACATAATTATACATAATATATATACACTTATATATATATGTGTGTGTGTGCATATATATATACAGCCCTTGGAATTAGGGTCGGCATTTGGCAATGCCGACCTAACTGCTGACCTGAAAGTGTTTAAGGTTGGCAAAAAATGGCCAACCTTAATTCTATGTTTTTATGGTAAAACCTTTGTACAAAATTTTTTTTGCCGAATTGATGCTGACCTTTAACAGATTAAGGTATGTATATATATATATATATGTATATATATATATATATATATATATATATATATATATATATATATATATATATATATATATATATATATATATATATATATATATACATATATATATATAAAGATAATTTATTGTTATGGTATAATAATAATAATAATAATAGAAATAATATCATTGTTAAGAGTGCTCAATACTATTAAATAATAGAGCAATATTATTTAATAATAGAGCAATAAAGCATGAAATTTAATGTTCCATGAAAAGTTGTTTTTATTCATTTTAAATAAATATATATATATATAAAGATATATATATATATATATATATATATATATATATATATATATATATATATATCGATGTAGCAGCACTCCGTTGCGAGTCAGGCTATTTGTCAGTCGATATAGCAGCACTCCCTTGCGAGTCAGGCTATTTGTCAGTCGATGTAGCAGCACTCCCTTGCAAGTCAGGCTATTTGTCAGTCGATGTAGCAGCATTCCCTTGCGAGTCAGGTTATAAGATAGTCGATGTAGCAACACTCCGCGCATGATTTACAGTAAAAAAAATAAAAATAAAAACATTTTATTAAAAAAAATAAAAATAAAAACATTGTTTATATTGTTAAAAACATTCAGAATGTTTTCAAAACATTCAGAATGTTTTTATAAATATTCTGGTCAATTAAGTTTGCGTTTTTGTGGTTTTTTTAAAAAACGATTAATTTGTAATTAAATTAATGGTTTTGACTTTCGTCCAACACGCAAATGTTGGACGAAAGTCAAAAGTAATTAAAAGTGACGTATATGTTGGCGTAAGAATCACTTTTTTCCTTCCGTGCTCCCCAAACGCAACAAACTATAGAACTATATATATATATATATATATATATACATATATATATATATATATATATATATATATATATATATACACATATACACACACATATTATTTAAATTTTTAGCAAATGTTCCTCCCTACTCTATTTAATTAATTAAATATAGTTAATTAATTCAATATAGTTCAATTTAATTAAATATAGTTAACTAATGCAAAAAAATATCCTTTAATAGTTGAAAGGATGGAAAAAATTAAAACTTCATTGAAAATATAACCGAGCCAAAGTTAAACAGCACCATAAAAAAAAATTTCATTTAAAAAACTTATTTATAAAATTATACTTACATATTTACTTTATTATATTTAATACAAATTATACTAAAATATTTACTTTATTATATTATACTTAAATTGAATTTAAAAAATAATGAAAAAGTCAAAACCAAACAAGCTGTTATAACAAAAGATAAACTTGATATAATGCACTGTATTTCTTATAAGTAAATTTTTCAGCTTTATGATGCAGTTAAATCAACGATTAGCGTACTAAGTGATATTGAGACCGTACTAGTTAAGCGATATAGAGACCATAAAACTTTTGAAATAAAGAATTTATCAGGCAAACCAAAGATAACCACTGAAAATCAAGTCAAAATTTTTTTAAGACAATAAAAACGAGATTTTCACAAAAGTGCTGTTGAATTAAATGGCATTTTGAACAATAATTACGGTGTTTAATGCAGCATAGATACTACAAAACACCGCCTGCATTATTAATATTGTTAAAGAAATACTCAGCTTAAATAAAATTTATAAAAAACCATTGGACATCAAAAGAATGTTCAAAAGTCTTATTTTTCTATTTAAAAAAATTTGAGTTTTGGACTTCACAAAGCTCAGATTTAAATCCAATAGAAAATATTTAGTAACATAACTAATAAAAATGATTTATTCAAGAAGATTTCGGATTGTTATGAAAATATGATTATAGATGCTCTTATTAACTTGACTCTATGCCTCATAATTGTATTAAAATCTAGATTAGCAGTATTAAAATCTAGATTAAAATCTAACAAAGCATTACTGTATCAAAATCTATTTTTTGAATTTTCTCATTTGTTTATAAACTTTTGTGCCTTTATGTTTTTAATAAATTTTATATTTTTCCTTCTGCTACAAGATATCATTTTATTTGAGTTAATTATGCTATATAATCACAGCGGAACACTTGTTAAAAATTTAATTTACTTTCATTTTTTTATTAAAAGGCAGAAAATTATGACAAAAAAACTCAAAACATTTGCACGCTACTGTACATTTTTATGTATATATTTATATTTATTCACTTCCAAAAGGGCTGCAAACAACCATTACTAAGTTGGAAGTTACTAGAAAAGAAAAGAGTTAAAAGGCAAGGAAATGGTTAACAGAAGAGTTGAATAGTTGAAGGTTGTATGAGCCAGGAAAATACGAAGGTGGGAGAGTGTTCCAAAGCATTGAAGTGTGGAGAAAAAAATCAATGAATAAAAGAACATGAAGGGACAGATACAGTAAAAAAAAGCAACTTTGCTGAATAATGAGTCAAACAAGAATGAGCTTAAGTTGATGGAGTTAAAGACGTTAGCTATATCTCTAAGAGATGTAACCTTATGACAAAGTGAGAGTGGCTCATGTTTGGCAAATAAAGCAGGTCTAACTATGTGTTTTTATACCTTGTCTAGAAGAGAAAAAGCATCAATGGAAGAACCAGCCCAAATATGACAACAATATTCAATACAGGGACAAATAAAAAACTATTAGAGGTAAAAAATAGAATCAGGAATAATAATGGCAAGTATAATAAAGAGAAGCAACCTTAGCGAATGCTAATTTTGCAATGGATTGCATATTTAGTTCTCATGAGTAGTCAGTAGTGAATGATAATACAAAAAGGTATAAAGAAGAGGACTCAGTGAAAAGTTTGCTATTAATAGTGGAATTTTTTGCAGTAAATAATTGACTTTATTACTGTGGTTAGAAAAAAATGATTTGATAATCTCAAAAATTTTCCCAGATACAACATAAGAAGCAACCTTATGGAGAAAACTTATGAAAAATATGTTAAGAACAATAACCCTTGCCTCACCGCCTTCATCTAATGCACAAAAGAATCTTTCAGTTACAACAGTTAGCAAGTCAGCCATTGTATTGATTTTCAGAAAGTAATAGATACCACTATAGACATAACAGATATAAAAAGTATTGATAACAGGAAGTACACTTCTTCTAGCCTTTGGTTAGAAAGCAAATCCAATAAGGTAGCAGGACATGGAACATGTTGCACTGGATTACATGTTACCAGTAGCAGGGTGATTATGGTGATCACATGCCTGACATGACACAATTACTTTACAAAAGGCGTTTTGAATTGCTTATTTTAAAATTGTTTTATAAATTAAAAACATATATTTATATATCTATATATATATATATATATATATTTATATATATATATATATATATATATATATATATATATATATATATATATATATATATATATATATATTTGGGTGGTCAGATCATTTTGACCATAACTACATGCACTATATATATATATATATATATATATATATATATATATATATATATATATATATAATATATATATATATATATATATCTATATATATATATTTATTTATATATATATATATATATATATATATATATATTTATTTATATATATATATATATATATATATATATTTATATATATATATATATATATATATATATATATATATATACATATATATATATATATAAATATATATATATATATATATATATATATATATATATATATATATATATATATATATATATATATATATATATATATATATATATATATATATATATATATATATACTATTGTGTATTTAGATCTGCATTGACACTTTTTTTATAAAAAGATTAAAAAAAAAGAACTGAAAAAAATCTACCAGTCCAATAATATGGCACCATCAGTCACATTATGTGTACCCTAGTATACAATAATTGATATTTAGTATAAAATATAAGTATATTATAAAAATATTTACCTCTTTGCGGATCTAATCTGCGATAACCATTAACCAGTTCATAATGATAGTTTGTAGCAGGGCTATGCTGAAATTGGAGTGCTTGTTCTGCAATCTTTATTATATCACTAATATCTTTTTTGTTTGCAGAATCGTATTCAGAGACTGGTTCTGCATCTTTTTGGCCATAGAGATACTTTAGATCAAAATACATCCACTCAATAACCTCAAATCTTGATAAAGGTTTAAAAGGGTGTGGAAAACCAATCGGCCAATGAAGAAGTTTTTCAGGAACTCCTAAGAATTAAAACTGACAATTTGAAATAATATTAAATGCAATCAAAAGCTTTTGATAAAGTTCATAGATTTTAGTCCTTATAAAACATAGAAAATACTAATTCATTAGCTCTAGAAAGTGGAATTGTGACTGCATACTGCAATTCCACTTGGGGTTGCACTATGCAACCAAATACGTTGCAACAACAGATTAAAAAAAGATTTTAACTTACTTTCATTTTATTTCAAACTATTTCAATTGTTAAAAGAAGTTCTTTGTATTTCCTATTATCTTACTATATACCTAACAAACCATTTAGTTTAAAAAAGATATTTTTAATATGTCTTTAAATGTATTAGACGTTTTTTATACGCTTAAAAGACATTTTTTTTAGACCGAATGTTTGCTGGGTAGTATCTAGAAAAAAAATTCTAAATGAATAAAAAGAAATTAAACATTATGACATTTATAACCTTAAAAAGTTTACCTTCAGGTAGTTTTTCTCTGATGCTAACAATTTTTTGTTGTAGATTATTTATGTCTTTAAAAGTTGAATGTAAATTTTTTAAAGTGAAGTGCTTATCTATTTCAACAATCTCATGAGCAGATTGTACAGGATAAAGCAAAAGTGCCTGATTAACTCTTTCATTGTGTGAAACACTTTCTATTGTGAATGGATTAGAATTATCAACTAGAAACAAATCTTTGACCTAAAAAATTAAGACTAATAATTGTTAAAAATTGTCAATTTCTTCAAAGTAAAACAATTCAAAGAAAAATAAAAAAATGTTATTATTTTTAGCTTCATTTAGCTTGACTGTCATGTAGGATTTCATAGCTTTAAAGAAATTCTTACAAAACATACTCTTTTATAGTTTTAATACTTTAAAGTTTAAACTAATTTTATTTCAAGAATGCTTTTAAAACAAAGCATTAGTTACTTCTTTATATTTACATAAGGGCTGAGATTTACAATATATTTAAAGGGGTAACTAAGTCAAAACACATATTGTGTTCAGATGAAAAAAATGATGAAATAATATGTTTTAACTACATTATTGTAGTAATAATGCACACAAAAAATTAACTTTGTTGGTTTAGTCTGAACCAACCTACTTCATTATTTTCTACATTGTTTATAATAACACTCAATTTAACATCAAACTTTTATTTTAAATGCAAAAAATATGACTCATATATTTTTATATATGACATATCGTGTACATGATGTATATTTATATGACATATGACAATGATATATGACAATGTCGTGTTTTTATACATATAACATGCATATATAACATATTTGACAGCATATAAGTACAACAAAAGCCATAATTCTTTATGATTATTTATTACCATTTTCTTTCCATTAGTAATTTTCATTTTCTTTGAATTAGTAGTTTATGAATTTTTTCTTACATATTTTTCTGTTATTTTATAAAAAAAAATTTTATTGAATTTACTACAATAATATACTGTATTAAAAAATCACTGATGAAGACATTATAGAATATATTTAGACAATATTTCTTTATAGACAAAATTTCTTATATTATTTTGTGTTATTTTTTGAGTAACATTTGATGTTATTAAGCATTTATGACTTTTTATAACATATAAAGTTTTTAAACTTTATTAAAGTTTTATTAAAGTCTCATTTTTATTAAAGCTTTCCAATAACAAAATTTATTAAAGTAAATCTGGTGGATACAGTGGGTAAGGTGATATCTCTTAGCCAAATTTAGTTCAGCACAGTAGACCTCTGCAAGATCATTTGTATTGGTAGGAAGCAATTCCCAATATGCAATATTCTACCACACTAAAAGCATAATCTTTTTTCAAAGAAGTTGAGGTTTTAGAGTGGGGATAGGGTTTGGAGTAGCGCTGAGCCATTGGTCTTTTTGTTGTGAATATCATAGAGTACCTACTTGTATTATCACCTCTAATAACATCGTCAAGCCAACTCATAGTTTTGAATACAAAAAAACATCTAAATTTTGCAAATTTAGAGTCAAATCATTAAAAAATTCAAACCTAGTTTTGACAAAAAACCAAGCTCATTTGGATTATGTAAAATAGTGGTATAGGGATAGCCAGGAGTAATTGCTAACCAGAATGTGGTTTTCCGTGGATTACTCTCAAATTAACTATTTTAATTGACCAAGACCCAACTCTAGAGATGTTCAGACTTCTTCCAATTTTTACTTATTTTGATTGAAATGTTTCACAAATAAAGAAACCTGAGCTATTGCTTTTCTTTGTAATGCTGGTGCATTGTACATTAGGGTGACAAAAAAAAAGTGTTCCAAATTGGACTCTCAACCCTTTATTGTGTTCCTTTTAACTAAAAAATAAACTGTGCAAAAAATTATGATATTTTGATATCAAGGGGTTGCTCAATGAACTTGATATTATCAGATTTTAGGGTCAACGGAAAACAAAAAGGAATGTATTTTAATTTTTTTTGGATGCAAAGTTTTAATTTTTTTTCCAAATTTAATGCTTATTTTAATCAGATTTTGATACAAATTGTTTACTTGTTTTCACTTGTTGATTGTTCACTTGTTTTTATTATTGCCTTCACAATTGTGAACTTTTGCATATCTGGAATTCGACGCTGATGTTTTTCCACAGTTTGTAAAACCTATTGCAATTAAGTTTCATCTTTTGTAAAGATTTTTATGTAATCTGAAACAAGTTTCACTCCTCTTTCGGCTGTGTCATTCACAACTTTCGTAGAATTAACAATTTTGTATGCTTCCTGGTATTCGGTTACGGTACTCCATGTGTCTAGGCAATGATCCTTCATAAATGTTTAATTTATTCCAAACAATTCAAATACATATTTTGATCTATTTGTTACAAAGTCATCTAAGTTCATTTTTACAATTGTATCCTGCAATGAATTTTATGGCAGATTCAGCAACTTCTTTGTCAAATATTTTGAAATTATCCAACTTCTTAATCAGTGTAATTGTGAGGAGCAGATGAAGAGACACCAGTGTTCCATGTAAATCAAAATTGAAAAAATTGAATATGGTAGAAGATTCTTCTCTTAAAAAATTCTTTGTAATTATTGCGATGTTGTTTTGTTCCTAGCAGCATATTTACAGCAAATTCTATTGCTAATAGTACAAGCGAACCATACACTTTGAGATCTGCATTAGTTAAGAGCCAAGATTCAGAATTGAATTTACTCCACTGATCACGAAATTGTAGAAACAACTTGACCTCTGGACCAGAAGATGCCCCAAAGCAAGTTTTGTAAATATGAGATAAAATCACTTCATGAACATGGTGTCGACAAGCTGTGTGTAAAAAAGACTTTCCAATTAATTTTTCCAGCAAGGTACAAGCACCTGAATGTATGCCTGTGTTGCTTGAAGTAGTATCAAAACAGAGTGTCACAATTTTGTCAAATGAAATTTTCCAATCTTTTAAAGCTTGTTCTGTTGCATAACTTATTTGTTCACCAGTGCATCTATCCAGTTTTGGGACTGACAACTGTTTTTCTACATCATATATAGGCAGTCGATCCACTTCACCTCTGCTGTTCAAATCAGGTAACAATTTTCCGTCCCAATGAACAGTTAATGGAACTTGTGGCTTAAATTCTAAAATGATTCTTTTTGCAACTTCTTTACGATTTTCAATACATGCACATCAAAGAGATTCATATGATGTTGAAACATGTTCAATATTAACCCTTGACTAATTGTAGACAATACCTATGGAACCAGAACGATTCGAAATTTTTAAACGATCAAGAGCTGAACAAAATGTTGGAGTAATCACTTTGTTTTTATTTGTTTCTTCCCTTGTTTTCAGTTTTTTTGCTATTGATGGAACAAAGTCATCTACTTTATTATCAGTACCCTGAGAGGAGTCTGATTCTGTCAAAACTGGGTCTGTGACTATTGAATATGTTTTTTTTCTTTTCTATTTAGCTCTTTCTTCGTTTGCTTTTTTTCTGTCTAAAATATGCTGTTCTTGTTTGAACAATTCACAATCAACTGAACTCATGCAGCCTTTTCTTCTTTCTCTTTGTAGTATAAGAAACGCCTTGTCTTCTTCTATTGTGATTAATTTTAGAGCATCTTCATGAGCAATATCAAATAGTTCTTCAATTTATTGAGAAAAAGTTTCTTCATTTTTTTGCTGAGTTTCTTTTTGCAGCCTTTATTCTTTTTCAGCTTTCCGTTTTTCTCAACAAGTTTTTCAACATGTGTTATAACATGATAACGCTGCTTTGTCGGAACTCTAGCTCTTTAACAAAAGTCTAGAACCAGATCTGTCATAAGGCCTGCAATTTCTCTTACATTGTTATTATTTTTAAAGAAAAAATAAATTTGCAAAACTTGCCTTTTAGATGGCAACTTTTGTCTTGTGATCACAGCTGTAGCTTGACCAATACACCATACTTCATTTTGACTTCTAGTCTCTATTATAAATCGACTTTGAAAATATCTATCGAATTATGTGTTTTTAAAATGTATTTTCATTCAAGAAAATGATCTCATTTGGAATTACAGGATGATGCACTGATTTTGGCAGTAGTACAATACTGATGCAATAACTTAAGTGGATGATGAAATATTACAGTGGGTTTTGTGAATTCCAGCCAACTTATTTTACTTTTAACTTGCTGACTGGCTGAGCAACCCCTAAACATTAACATATTGCATCAAAAATTTCCTAAAATCATTTTTTCATTAAATGGAACCAAATAAAAAGTTGAAAGCATAAGAAAGAAAAAAAAAATTTTAATGCATTTATTTGTCACCGTATTGTATATGTTAGATGTCACATAGATAAGGATGATAAAAAGAAACTCTTAAATAGTCATTTTAACTATATAAACATGACAATGCAATAAACTATTTCCGCAGTTATACCACCTGCATTCTATAGCAACCATTAGCCTTTATTCGCCAACTATGAACATAAATAACTGCAATGAATATAGATGAATCTAAAAGAAAAACAATAGCATTACCATGTTTGCCCCAACAGATCTATTCAGCACTGAGAAACATGTCTGCTACCATACCCAGAAGATGACTCAGTTACCGACAAAGACATCAAAGAAAACATCAGGACTTCGCAGCAATGTTCAATAAGGAAAAGTGGACAATCTCATGTAACTGGAATAAAGAACTTGCAATTAATAATACCATTTGTGAATACAAGATGAACCAAAGCACAAACATATTTATATACAAACATATTACCGAAGATAAATAAATGGTTCAACCCTGCTAATCTTGTACCATATAACAAACTATTGGGACCACCTAAAGTATTGATACTGCTTATGTGAGTTGTGCAAGAAAACAAAGGCAAAAATTCCAGTGGAAGACTTCCAAAGCTCTAAATGAATTTGCAAATTGTCACACAGCAAATACGAACATTTGTCAAGAAACCACGCCAATTAAGAAAAGTAAAAAACGTAAAAATTGTTGACCTAAAAAAAGCAAACCTTCAAATTCACATTGAGAAAAAAATTATGGCCATATCAAACAGTGATTTAAATGAGAAAAGGTATTTTTTGAACAGAATGTGTTATGGCATCAATATGGCTCCAACAATAATGACCACAACTCTTCACCACGCGCTTAATGTAAACCCAACCATGAAGAAAGCATGTGATAACTATATTGATGATATATTTGTTAGTGGAAGTGTAGAAACTGCAGAAAAACTTGTGAAGTATAAAATTGGATTACAATATAAACCTCCAAAAGATCTCAAAAAAGGATGAGCTTTAGGATTAAGAATGGAAATAAATAAAAATGGGGAACTGATACAGAAACAGGACAATGTGGTACAGTCCAAATCTTTAAATGCAGTCTCACTATCATAGCCTATCAGCCAGTTAGGTAAACTCATTAAACACTATCCGGTGGCAATAAGTTTGCTTTTACAAGTTTCATACATCAAATGTTTAGTTGGAAATATTTCTTGAAGTAAATTTATTTCCAAAGATTGTAAAGAAAAACTGAGTTTTTTCACTGTGTGGAAAAAGAAGACTCGCAAATTTAAAACAATATAAAATATGGTGTAAAAGGTAACGAAAACAGCTACTGAAGTTGTTGGAAAACTTGAAGAAATATTCTCTTTATTTGGACCCCCAGTTTGTCCACACATTAACAAGTTTTGGAGAAGAATGGTATGTAAATGTGATAAAGATGTGCCGAAGTTTTTTACATATACTTTAGATATACTACAGTCAACCAACAAACTGCAGGCTGCTTTGGAAATAAAATAAAAAAATTTATGATTGAAAACTAGAGTTTTTCTTTCTGGTAGCAAACTGACATGCTGGGTTAACAGGATTCTGCTGTTTACTATTATTTGTTATAAGTATTGTTTATTTAAACTTTGGGAAGGGTAATAAGTTTAATAAAAAACAAATGTTTTTAAAGTTTCATATACAACAAATGAAAAAATGTAACTAATAATAATTAAATTGTGCATTAATTTTAAATTAGAAAGGAGTTTTCTGTTTTGTACAAACAATGAATGGAAAGTTATGAAGTCACTACTGCTAACAGATAGAATTTTAAAAAACATGTTTGTCCAAAAGAGAATAGAAAATTTAAATAAAAATATAAAACTTGATAGAATTTTGAAAAGCCAAAAGTTTTAAACCGCAAAACTTTGTAAAAACGTAAGATTATTTTGCATTATTGTTTTTAATATTTCACTCGTCTTTTGTAAGTAAAAGAAATATTCTTAATCTTTTTTATTTTTATTGTTAACTATTACTTAAATTAAATTAAATTAAAAACGTTTTTGTTGTTTTAAATGTCCGCAATCAAGCATGTTAATTTAACTCCAAAAGAAAACATAATTATGTTATCAACTTTTAGTATATTTATTAAACAAAATTGACCAGCTTAAAGGAAAATTATTTTGCTTCATGTCAGAAGATGCATGACATTATTTTTGTGTATGAAGACACAAATAGTTAATTATTGTCAGATTCTTTATTTATGGTTGTGCTGCACAGTATAAAAACCACAAAAACTTTTAAAATATCTGTCGCCATAAAGATGATTTTGATATTGATGAAGAGTGGACATTTTTGCTACAAGTCATGGTAAGTCACCATGTGATGGTATTGGTGGTACTGTAAAACAATTAACTGCAAATGCAAGTTTACAAAGCTCTATAAATGACCAGATATTGAATGTAATAAAATGCTTGAATGCTGAGCAAAAAATATTTAAGGGTTTACTTTTTTCAAAATTGAAAAAGAAAGACTGACAGAATTGCGCAAAACTTTGAATAAAAAGTTTTTATCATCAATTTAACTCAGAATCTATAGATACTATTAGTTTTAAAGGAACAAGTGAAGATTTTAATATAACATATTTTTATTGTTAACTAATACTTAAATTAAATTTAATTAAAAACGTTTCTGTTGTTTTAAATGTCCGCAGTCAAGCATGTTAATTTAACTCCAAAAGAAAATTTTTTGTTTTCTTTTTCTGATATTCTAATTATTTAACCTAATCAGCAAAATAACATCAACACATTGAAAATTAACATTAATGCATTGAAATTTGGTGAATTTGTTCTGTTTAAATATGATGTGTTTGATTGGATTAGGTATGAGCAAGATGTTATGGTAATATTTATGCACCTGCACGGCCCTTTTAACAAACTTTTCTAACCATCTAGAGCAGATAAGTGTTAGGTTCCAATTATTAACATAATTTGTACCATTGATGCACCTGTAACAACAACTGGACGTATGTATACATTGACCATTGACAAATCTAAGCATATCTTAACACAATCTTGAGACTTTATAATTTTGTATTTCTTTTTGTAAATAATTAAATAAAACAGAACAAATACAAACCAAAAAAATTTTTGAAAACAATATTATCTTTACTTTATTAAAAATGCAAAAAAAAAAATTTTTTCGAGAGCAAATAAGTGGGGCATGGCCCTAGTGCCCCAGACCATGTACCCTCTAGTCGTCTGCCCTGGAAACAATTTTAACACACTTTCACCAGGACTACACAAATGCTGAAAGTTTCAAAGCTCCAGTAGTAAAAAATATGCAACTTGTTGAATAAGGAGACAAACAAGAATGAGTTTTGGTTTATTATAATAGAGATGATAACTCATTTGAGCATTGACCATGATTAAAGAAACAGCATAAAAGAGGAATACTAAAGCCTGCTGCTGCTGCTCATGATGATGATGATGATGATGATGATGATGATGATGATGATGATGATGATGATGATGATGATGATGATGATGATGATGATGATGATGATGATGATGATGATGAAGATGATGATCATATGGATATTCGGTATAGCAACGCAAAATTTGCATTACCGAACATTTTTGTTCGCTAATGCAACCTGGCGCGGCCTATGTTCGTTTTTGTAACAATTTTGTTCGTTATTGCAACTTGTTGTTCGTTATTGCAACTCCGGGAACGCACGTTAAAGCCTTATGAGTTTTTTGTTTTTTAAGAATTTATTTGATCGTAATCCGGCAATAAATTTGTTCAATTGCCATTAAATACTAAATAAAATATTATATACATACATAAAATATTTTATACATACATATATATATATATATATATATATATATATATATATATATATATATATATATATATATATATATATATATATTTTTTTTTAAAATTTTAAAATGTATTCTACAAGTAGAGTGCTCAATGTTCTTAAAAGAACAGAGCAATTATAAATTAGTAGAAAATCACTTAACAAAAATTTATCTCATTTAACACTGTGTTTCATCAATAAAGATTCATGATAAAATCATCATTTCTGATGAGTCTTTATTGATGAAACACAGTGGTTAATTTGATAATCACTTAACAAAAATTTATCAATGAGATAAATTTTTGTTAAGTAATTTTCTACTAATTTATAATTGCTCTGTTCTTTTAAGAACATTGAGCACTCTACTTATACTCTAAATATAAAGTTGTTGTTTTTCACTTTTTCTGTTTTCTGTTTAAAACAAAACAAAAATTCAAACTTGTCTAATAATTCTTTCAAGGTAGTTCAAGTGATATGGAAGACTTGGATACATTTGTTACAGCAGGTATACGATTTATTCATATTTGTATATAATTTTTGATACACGTATTTGTGAATATTATATGTTATAAATTATATATATATGTTAAAAATTATATATATGTTAAATTTTGATACACATATTTTTATACAATTTTTGATGTGTAAATATATGAGAAATAAAAGTGTTGTTCAATAAATATAGTCTTAATAAGGCATTAAGCTTGAACTCATAAAATTGGCAGTCAAAATAAAGCCAAAAAGTAAAGATTTTACTAAATGATGACTTAATAATAGATTTTTTATTTTTGGATCAGAATTTTTATGTTCGATAGATTCACAGGTGTAAGGTTGCAATACAATCTAATAACTTGCATGAAATTCTTTTTAAATTTCAAGTCTAGATGTGAGAGAAAGATCCCTGATACAGTCTTCCTTATTTTGTGGTAATATTTTTTTTATAACTGTTTGTAATAAAATAAGGATATAATTAAATGTTTATAGGCTTGAATCTGTTTACAAAGAAATGTATGATTGAAATAGCACTTCTCAGTTGCTATAATCTATTTATTCTGGTCAAGTAAGTATCATACTTAAATTTATAATTCACAGATACATTTTTATATAATATACTATTGAGTCGGGATAGCTCAGTTGTATAGTGTGCTGCTATTATTGTGATCGGATAGCCTGTCGCAGCAGGATTGCAGATTCAAATCCCACCTTTGCCAGTTACTATTTAATTATGAAGGGAGTTTGTTTTGAACAAATTTGAAGGTCCCTAGAGTTCATTAAATACTGTGTTCTTAAAAATATATTTTAGCATTTGTTTATTTATTGGGAGTTGTCTAAACATCAGTTTGGAAACAAAATGACGTGTAATATTTTAATGTAAATAAAATCTTTTGCAATATTTTATTTTTGAGTATTCAATTTTCAATACTTGAAGTCAAATAGTTTTGACAAGTATTTAAAATCGACTTTTAGTCAAAGTAGATAACAACTTACTAAATGCTAAATCCATTAACATGTTTTTGCATTTCCGTTTATTTATTCAGAAAATCTTTGTAACAAAGATCTCCTTAGCCTAATGACAGAAAATCAATTGCATGATCTTTTTAAAGCTTTTGTTTTAGCTTTTAATAGTTTGAAGGTAATCATAATCTATAATATTAATCATATATTTATTTCTAATTATTTCATCTTAAAATCATCTATTTGGATAATATTCAACTTTCCAGTATTATTTTTGTTTTTTAAGTAATGATCTTTTTAGGATAGTGACTATGTATTTAAAGTTCTAGTGCCAGAATCTATTGTATTTATTTTTGCTAAAGCTAGTAATGTGTCAAGAATAAAGGTAATCTAAAAGCTTTTGTTTTTCAATTTTTTATTCTAGTAAATAATTACTAAAATAATTAAATATTACTTATTTATATAATTAAATATTACTTATCTATATAATTAAATATTACTAATTTGTATAATTATATAAATAAGGGATTTTTTTAAATAACTTTTATTAATATCATAACTATTTTTAATAATATTTTTGCGTATTCTCGATTTAGGCTGAATTACATTTTCTTCAACTAAACTTACATTTCTGAAAGGCAATACAAACTTTTATATTTGAATTTTTTATTTTTCTTTCAACTAATTTACCATTATTAGTTATTACTACACAATTATTAATTTTTTTTAAGAGATAAAAAGCGTTTCTGTAGCTCACCAGAATCAACTTGTGGAACTGGTAAGACTGTAAGACTGGTATTCAATCAATATATATTTTTTATTTAATGTTTATAGCAACAAGGTATAGAAATAAGTTATTTTTTATTATTATAAAACACCCAACCCTTGAAAATAAAAAAAACTGAAGTTGGCAAAAATTTGCAGACCTTGATATGTTTTAGGTCATCATCAGGTCAGCAAAAACATTTATTGACTAGTTCCATCATAAAAAGTAGAAACCTAAAATGTTCGGAAATATTTAGCAACCTCAAACGCTAAGTTCGGCAGTTAGGTTTGCATTGCCAAATGCCGACCCTAATTCCGAGGGCTGTACAGCAATACTTTCAAAATTTTAAAAATGTAAAAGAATTGAAATATTTAGCTTTAATGTAATAAGAATAATGTTTTTATCTTTTTTTTTATCTTTTAGATGTAGATTTTTCAGTATTAATTTATTCAGAAAATCAATGTGAGAATTTTAAAGTCAAATTTATTAAAGCAATTCAATAAAATAGTTTTAGATATTATATAATAAATTGTAAAATATGTGTTCTTTAAATTTAAAAAATAAATGTTTATTATATATATATATACATATATATATATATATATATATATATATATATATATATATATATATATATATATATATATATATATATATATATATATATGTATATATATATATATATATATATGTATATATATATATATATACATATATATATATATATATATATATATATATTTTTTTTTTTTTTAGAAATCCTTTAAAGATATTGGCAAATCAAATTCATCTATAAGTACTAAGGATTTAAAAACAGATCCGACTATAATCATTGATGTACCACTTGGATGTTCAGCAAGTGTGAGTTGGGTGTTTATATATATATATATATATATATATATATATATATATATATATATATATATATATATATATATATATATATATATATATATACATTAATTTTTTATGTTTTATTTATATTTTCAATATCGAAACCAATGTAGAAGATTGAAAAGCTAAACTGACTTAGCCGATAGGATTAGTGGCAGAAATGGTTATGTTAACGTTCTTGATGTTTGCAGAAAATGTTGTATTCAATTTATTTTAATTTTAGAAATACATTATTATTAATAAAACCTATAAATTATTCAATTTCGTTTTTATAATTGAAATAAAACTTGATATTTAAATTTCTGATAAAATATTTCGACATCGTTACATCATAGAAATATAGCTTACAATATACTATTGGAAAAAAAATAAAAAATACTGAAACATTTAGAAAATAATCAAACAAATAAATACTGAAACATTTAGAGAAATTAAATTTGGGCTCCTCATATTAAGTACAACATATTTTCCTTAAGTTGGTGAAAATGAATGTAAAATATAATTTTTTTTAATTGATGCATTAACTACAAAAAGTGCTTCAATATAAATACAAGGTAAAATGCGAAATTGAATTGCGGACCATTATTCTATAGGTATTTCATGTTGCAACAGCTTTTTTAGCCGTTTTTAAACAATAAACATGACTATAAACATGACTACGATGCTCCAACCAAAACCCTCAGTCAATGTATTTACATTTACCTGGATGCTCTCTCTAATAGTCAGTAAATGCATTTACACTTACATTAACTAATATATTCATATTTATACATAACATACATTACTAATATATTCATATTTATTTAAATTAATAATATAATCATGGTCCTTAAAATATGACATTTTGGTTTGCACAAAAGTTTTTTGTGCAAACCAAAATGTCATATTTTAAGGAACAAAGTACACACTAGTGAAAAAGCATTTCACTAGTGTGTACTTTGCATTTTGCCGATTTCCTTATATTCAACAAATATTAAAGAGATATAGGGAAGCACTTGCACCCTTGATCCGTAAGCACCTTTGATCCTAAAGCGTTATCTCCATTCCTGCAAAACCTTTTAAAGAGGGTTGTTAGCCATCGTCGAATAATTATTTTACAATGGAAACCTTACTTGCCTAAGTTGCGAATCGAGCTTTATTATTATTAATGATTTAGATAATACTAAAATTAGTATTATGTTATTCTATTAGTCATTATAGAAATTGTGTTTCTGAATTTTCAAATAAAAATAAAATACAAATCCTGAAAATGATTATTTTTTAAAAAGAAATTATTTTTCAGTTTCTTGATTTTAATTCGGGGCGGGATTTATCATTCACTAACAAAGGCAGAGGCTGATCTTGCCTTTCTTTTATGTTTGAGATAACTTTTAGACATGGAGTAAACTCCAAACATTTTTATGGTTATACTTACATTAAATAACGATGCTTTGCAAATACTAAAATAAAAATAAATATTATACCCAAATAAATTTAGTCCCCCTACCCCATATGTGAGGGCAATTAGTTTGCAAAATTCTTTTTTATACTATTCTAAACTAATTTCAAATTTAACAATTAATTTGAAATTTCATGAAATAATCTTTTAGCGTTCAAAAATTATAGCGAGATAAATATTGTAACCCTCTCAAATTGTGGGGGATTCAAACTTTTTATGGACATAATTTTTAAACGCTAAGAGATTATTGCATATAATTTAAAATTGATTGATGAATATGTTTTTAGTTAACAATAGAAAAAAAATATTTTGGTAATTTGTTACCTTCATATTTGAGGTTAGGGGAGGGGTGTTTTTTGGAGGCATTTTTTATCGGGCTCTAATAGTAATAAAAGGTGCTGTAACGACTATTGTCGTGGAGCATAAAATTTAAAATTTATACTTTAACAGCCGTTAACAAATGTTTATCTAGTCTACCTTTCAAAGAATTTACTGTCATTGCAGAAACCACTTTTTCAGGTAAGGCATTCCAATGAGGTATCACTCTGTTCGTAAAAAAATTGTGTCTAATGGTTGTTTTTGGAAATTCTCTTTCAAATTTCATTGAATGACCTCTTAGACTTTGGGAAGAAGCTTTATAAAGCTCTTTATACCACAATATCTTATCAATACCAGTTGTTATTTTGAAAAACTCAATAAGATCATCTCTTGTACGTCTTGTTTCCAGAGTTGTGAGACACAACTTTGCCAATTTTTCAGTATAACTTAGATATTTAAGTTCAGGTGCTACCTTTGTTGCTTGTCTTTGAATTTTTCTAGGTCATTGATATCGTTTTTATTACCTGGACTCCACACTGGAACTGCGAATTCCAGGTGTGGTCTAACCAGCGATGTGCATAATTGCTTTACCAATTCAGTGTTAAGATAAGTAAAGCTTTTTCTTATTAAACATAAGATTCTTTGTGCTTTACTTGTAGCTGCTTGAACCTGATGATTCCATTTCATATCAGATGAAACTATTACACCTAAGTCTAATTATTTTGTTGTCATTTTTAAAATAAAACTTTCATTGTCGTGTTTCATAGTGTAACTATAGTTAATATTTTTTCTTCCAATGTGCATAACACTGCATTTGCTTATGTTAAAATCCAATAACCATACATTTGACCATTCAGTTAACAAATCAATGTAATTTTGCATATTATTTAGATCATTATGTTCTTTTATAACAGATATGATTTTAGTATCATCAGCATATAGTTTTGTAATTGAAGAGATACATTGGGGAAGATCATTGATATGTAAAAGAAAGAGAAGAGGACCCAGTACAGAACCCTGTGGCACACCGCTATAAATCTCTCACCAATCTGATACAGCTTCACTTATTACCACTCTTTGTTTTCTGTTTTTTTTTAAAAAATCAATCCAATTTAAAATATTGCCTTTTATTCCATAGTTAGAAATTTTATATATAAGTCGATGGTGGGGCACCTTATCGAACGCCTTCTATATGGTGCCCCACCAAAATCTAGGAATAATATATCAACTGGATAATCATCTTCAATTTCAGTTGTAATAATATCGAAAGTTTCTAAAAGGTTAACAGATTGTTTTCTGTTATATAAATTATCAGCTTTTTTCTAATTATTTTCTCTATTATCTTACATTGTATCGATATTAAAGAGATAGGTCTGTAGTTGAGCGGATCTTCCTTGTCTCCTTTTTTAAAAAGTGATGCAATGTTTGCAGATTTCCATAATTCTGGCATCTCTCCTGAATGAATCGATTTCTTGAGTATTAATGACAAAGGTTTGGATAATCCTTCTGCACAATGCTTTAGCACATAGGGACTGATGTTATCACAACCAAGTGACTTGTTTCATTAAGTTCTAATAAATAATTATGTACAATATCTTCTTTTAGTTCTTGGTCCCAGTCACATTCAAATAATTGCATTGTTTTATTGATGAAATGTGGTAGATCTTGATTTTCTTTGACAAATACTGATTGGAAACTAAAATTTAGTAGATTAGCAATGACTTTTTTATCAGTTATTATTTTATTGTCACTAGTTTTAAGTGCTAGTAGTTTTGTATGTGTTTGATTTTTTTGTGCATATGCATAGAAGAGTTTTGGGTTACGTTTTACATCTTTTGCTAAGTTTATTTCATGATCAAGAGTAGATTTTTTAATTTGCTTTTTAATTATTTTATTAACTAGTTTGTATTCATTATTTAGGTTTGTATTTTTGAAGTTTGTTCAAAAATACAAACCTAATTATCTCTCCAACAAAAAAAACGCTGGTTCAGCCCTTGCAGCAAGGGAGGGTCTGAGAGCTAAAAAATAATTAAAAAGCTAATTGAAATTAAGACTTTTTTATAGTTAAGATAAATCAATAACCTTAACACTATAGTCTAGTTATTAAGTTCTGCACTATATTATATTGATGTTATAAATAAATATCTTAATACTTGCCTTTGAAAAATATATAGCTTATCCCCAAGAGGTGTGCGTGGGGTGACGTGGGGGATGGGGCTTACTACCTTGATTCTCACCCTCAACGCGCTCTTGATTGAAATCAAACTCAAATCATAAAAGTAAGAAAGTAAAATGCCTTAAACTTTATTTTTCTTATTTAAAACTAGTATTAAGATGCATGTATGTATGTAAGAATACGAAATGATCATTGTAAACTTATTTACATTTATTATAAACTTAAAATTGCTAAATTTGTTTATTTTGGAAAAACGCCCACAGAAGGATTTTCAAAAAACGTATTGGTTTGGTATAGATACTAGTGTAATAAACTATTTTTATTTATTTGAGATTTATTTTTTGAAAAAAAAGTATAAACAATTGTAAAAAATATTTTAATTTCTTCTGTTTTCATTTTTCCATTAGTCAATTTCTTTTACCCAAAAAAACCCATTCTGCGGAGCATTCCTGCTTTTTTACGATGGAGTTTAGATTTTATAAAAGGAGTTTGATTAAAGGAAAAAAAAAGGAATTAAACCTAAACAATAAATTAGAAATAACGAACCTTTTCTATTCGTCCATTATCAAAAAAAAAGTGAGTTCGGTAATGCAACCTGGATAGTTTCGGTATTGCAACAATTACTGTTTAAAACCCTAATTCCCCGCAAAAAAAATAATGTCAAAAGCAAAGTAAATGTTTTTTAGACATTCGACATGATATATATTACATCCATCAAGAAAAATAACTTTAAAAAAGTTTTTAAAAAAATTTTATGTAATGTTTTTTTTTCAAAATCAAAGTAGGAGATTGCACATTAATATATTATAGAAAGTTTACTTGAACTCAGAAACTTAAAATCGCCATGATGATATGAAAAACCTCAAAGTTTAGATAAGTGGATTTTTTTCGTTTATAGCTTGATTTAAAGGGAATGAATAAAAAAGACATATCCGAATCATTTTTTGATGATCCCCATGCCTAAATCCTCTTTTTTAGATTTTTCGGTAATGCAACGCCTTTTTCGTTATGGGTCTTACCTGTAAGGTTTTTTTCTCAAAAAATTTTTTCGCAACTAACATATCTTAAAAATTTATATCTTTCTGATAAAAATGAAAAAAATAAAAAATTTTAAATCGCAACCGATGCGGGTAAATTCTAAAATCCTGTGTGCCGATGACAGCGTTACAATAGCGAACACAGAACCACATACTGATGATGATGATGATGATGATGATGATGATGATGATGATGATGATGATGATGATGATGATGATGATGATGATGATGATGATGATGATAATGATGATGATGATGATAATGATGATGGCAATGATGATAGTGATAATGATGATGACGATTATGATGATCATGTTGATCATAATGATGTTCATAAATGCATATATATACAAAATCAAAAATAAATTTTGAAAAAAAAAATGTACTTTAGGATGTATAAATGTTTATGCAGTCCAGATCACAAACCCGGCCCCGGCTACATTTTATCAAACCCGGCCCCGGCCCCAGCCTTAGTCAAATATCAACCCCTGTTGTTTACTAATCATCAAGGCCACATGGTTTTCTTGAGCATTAAAAACAGGTATATAAAAAATTGCCTAAACATGTTCAAATTGGTAATTACAGGTTCTTAATAACAATTTTTTACACTTCTGATCATTTCATTGAATTCCCCCCCCCCCTTCCCTTCCCAAAAAAAAATAGCCAGTTACAAGTTTTCAAGTAAAAAAATCAAATATTTTTTAAGTTATGTGACTTGAAACACCTAAATAAATGTTGCAATTCTAAGGGGACAAGAGGGGCCTGGTCAGTATCTGCTAAAAGTAAAATGGTCATATTTTAGGATCTTCTTGGAGCCAGAGGCTGAAAATTTCAAAGAATTCTTATTTTACTATGCACTCTCAAGTGTATAAAAATCAGTAAAATCTGAGATGTATTGTGACATGACCTGGGTCATTTGACATGGAATTACCCAAATGTAACTTCAATCAATATACATACTTATATTGTTAAAAGTTAAATTACATCAGTTGGATATTTTAAAGTACTGGATTATTTTTATCTTTATAAAATATCTGTAAATCAAACAATTTTGTGATAAAAAAATTATTAATCAAATTTAGATATGTTGTAAAAAAAAAAAAATTCCTTATTTTAAAAAACTTATACTTATTTAAAAGTAATATCAGGTAAATTTTATTTCAAATATAACTTGGTATATACTAATTATAATTTCAATAAATAATTATAATGCTAGGATTATCTATTGTTCAGTAACGTTATAAAAATATTTCTCAACAAAAGTTGATGGGACTTTTGATGTTATAAAATTACTTTTGAACAACTGCAATTAACTAAATTAATACAAAATTAGTTAAATTAAAAAAGTTGTAATGTAAAAATAATATATATTTTATTGATTTTTTTTTACATTGGTAACATTGCAACAATGATAAATTTATTGCAACTGAATATTTCAATAAAAAAGATTAAACAAATTTAAACTTAATTTCATTTTATCTATTTTATTTTATCATTTTATAATTTATTCCATTTGTAAACAATGAGTATGTTTCATGTAATTGCCATTTAAACTTTTGTAACAACAGTGTGCAGCTTTTAAATTGTTACTTATTTTATTTATCAAACCACTCATGAAATTTAAACTTATTTAAATATTGCCAAACAAATACGCTATAGTAGATATTAGGCCTTCTGAGGAAAGGCATGCAGACAGACATCTTAACTGACCACACATATAATTTTTTTTTTTATAACTTGGCCAAAGCACTTTGCATGTTTTCATAACTTGGGTGTTTTAAAAATGCGCTTGAAAATTCAAACTAAATTGAAGAGAAAATTAAAAATAGAATTTAGAAAAGATCAAAGTTTCAAAGTTATTTAATCCAAGCTTAATTACTTCAAAACTTGACTTGATATTTTCTAATTTGATATTTTTTAATTTTTTTTTATGTTTTATTCACTAGAATAAAACATAAAAAAAAATTAAAAAATATCATAATCTGTTAAAAGGATTTGAGCGACATAGCACCTTTAATACTTTAAAAAAGCTACGAAATCCTTATGGGAATGTGTATATATATATATATATATATATATATATATATATATATATATATATATATATATATATATATATATATATATATATATATATATATATATATATATATAAATATATATATATATATATATATATATATATATATATATATAGTGCTTTCAATGGATGTTTAAAGTAAAAAAGGTACCATATCTTGTTGAAACTAGTGCCATTTATTTGATTAATCAGCGTTTCTACTGATGGAACCATGCAGTTCTCTAACTTCTCTATAAAAGTGTGTTGTTTGATTAGTTTAAATGTACACACATTTACTCCATTAAAATTAAAGCAGCCCTAAAATTCAAAACTCCAACTGCCACCTTACAAGCTGTAACATGTAAAGTTTGTTAATATAGGAAGCTATTTGCAATAAGAAGTTACAAATGAAATTGTTATAGCAAATGACCAATTGAAAATTTGACAGAATTGAAAATTTGACAGAAAAGGAGGCATTGCTTAAAGCATTTGACATTAATGCATTTACAGCCTACAAGTGGTTTGTCAAAAGAAAGCTAAGAAATAAAGAGACAGCCAATGATTATTTGGCAGAACTGTGAAGGTTATCCACAAAAGACAGAGCAATTGCATGAAACTTAATTTTTTGACTTCCTGAAGAAATTTGACAGATGTTGAGATCAGGTCTACTTATAGAGGATTGCACAACCATACAAATTCTTGCACAAGCATGATCACTTATGATCGAGAAGCATAATAAAAAAGAAAACAAAAAATGTGCTGTTGTAACCGACTCCATAAAAATGAAAAAACTTATTGATCCCAGGTTGCAAGAAGATTAAACACAATCAGTGTACTATGAGTGCAAACTCCCTAATCATTTTGCAAGAAATTGTCATCTATGAAGGAACAATACTTGAAACAAGTCAGGTAGAACACATGAGACAAGTGTAGTGCTGTGTTTCTTGTGTCAAAAATATATCAAGAATTTGTATAGTAGACAATTTGAGGGAGAAGACAATTTTAGGGAGAAAATATTTTTGCCAGCTCTCTCCCTATCTCCCTAATCAATCAGCAATAGTGTTACCTAGCATATGCTTGGACATTAACAACGTTTTTTAGGAAGTTTTTTTTTTATTCTAATTCACTCCCAACAAGGCTGCAAGCAACCACTGTTAAGTTCGGAGTTACTAGAAAAAAAGAATAAAGTTATAGAGAAAGGAAACGGTTGATAGAAGACTTAAAAATTTTAAGGTTGTATGAATTAGAAAAACATGAAGATGGGAGAGAGTTCCAAAGGGGAACTTTTTTATTTTATGGCTTAAAAACTATCGTTTTTTAACATAAAATAAAAAAGGGCATATTTTCATAGTTTTTTTAAATAAACTTTTTGAATTTGTATTTCCATAGAAAATTTTTATTATTTTTGAAATTTTTATAAAATTTCACTTTTTTTGAGACCCAACATGATATGCTTTTAAAGAACTTTTTTTTTTTAAATATTTGGGACCCGTCTGATATTTAAAGGGTCTTGAGCAACCCCTAAAAAATTTTTAATTTAAAAATTTTTTAAATTTACTATTAATTTATTACATAGAACACATTTAGGGGTATCATCAGACATTTTCAAAAAATGTTGTTTTATGACACACCCTAATCTTTTCATTATAAATTGTCCGTACATGTAGCAAAATGCATCTGTTAGGCACAAACCTCTTGCCATTCAAATTAAATATTTACTCATCAAATACAAATTGTTACTTCTTTATTTACTAATAACACTAAAATGTTAGTTTAAGTGTGCTTTTATACTTATGACTACTGTTAGTTTAAAAATATTCCAGAAATTTCTGGAAATTTCTTGAAAGTTCTAGAATATTTTGGAAAATTTTCAGACCATTTTACCAATACAGGAATATTTTAGAATAAAACACAAAAATACCCAAATGTTGTTGTCCCAGTCATAGAAGCAACAATTTTGTAAAACATATTTTCTATTTGTTTTTGGCAAATTAGGTTAGGAAAACATTTGCAAACCATGAAAAAAAAAATAATAATAATCGTCTTTTTATTTAACATATAGTAATAAAAAACATGACTTAATCAAAACAAAAATAAATCTTCCTTACCTCTTTGTCATGAATACATTCTACTTTTGAAGTTCGAAAAAATGACTCTCCAATGGTCTCACCAATGTTTTTATTTGATTTCACAGGAAGAGTTTCAAACTTTAATAAAGTAGCTCTGCTTATTATGAAACCACTCTGGTCATAACAGTAATATGCTGGAAATTCATTTTTACCAGTAGAAAGAATACTGTGACTTTTTGGCATTGGATATCCAATATAATAATCTGCTGAGCTATTTAAAGAATGCAAGAATTTCAGCATCTCATTAGAGCGAATATATACTTCATCGCTAACTAACATAAACCAACTATAGCTATCAACAAAATGATCTTTCATATATTGTAAAACACGAAATGAAAATTCAATTTTTGTAGACTCTTCATTTATATCTGACAACTGTATAACATTTAAATTAAGTTTTATATTAAAGTGATTATGAAAGTTTAAATTTTTGGAGTAAACAGTAAAAAAAACTACACGAGGTAAATATGGTAGCCAAGTATTATTTATAGCAATCCCATAAGTCATTAACCGTTCTTCTGTGGTTATAACTGCAACAATAAATTGAAAACGAAATCCTAATTCACTATAAACAAAATATGGACGAAAATCATAACTAAATCGTGTTGACTTAGGTTTTACATAAACAGGTACAGAGTTTAACTGATTTTCTTCTATTGATTTAGATATATGCTTTTGAATAGTAGTTGGTACTTGAATTGAAAACACACATGAATCTTTATATACTGGATTATAAAAAAATGAAATAATGCATCCAATAAGTATGCCAATAAAAAATGGTAGGTATTGCTTTAAACGAAAATTCCTTCTCATTGTTATTATCTCAGATTTCATCTTTCCTAAACAAAATTATTGTATAATTTTAGCTTAAAAAATCACTTGAAATAAAAAAAGTTGGTTTGTTTCAATACTTTATTTTTTTAACACTATAACAAATAATTTATTAAATTAAAAATAACTATATCAATCAAAATTAGAGCTGATAAAAACTAAATTATTAAACCGTAATTTTATAGTTATCAATTGTTGATAACTAATTTAATTTAATTTGATTTATTACTATTATCTACCACTAGAATAATTTACAACTTTCCTTAAATTAAAAAAATTAATTTTTGTTTTCAAATCTGCTAAATATTTTATTTTTCAGACAAGTTTATTATTGTTGAATAAAGCTTTGATCAAATCAACTTTGTATCATCCAATGTTTAAAACTACAATCTAACTACGGAATTGGATTTTTACAATAGTGTTGTTAAAACCCTGGAAAACTTGTATATAAAGACTAATAAACATTTAGCAAGGCATCAATAACTCTCAAAATATCACACTTTAAGTGAATCCTTGAATGATTTTTTTCAATAACTTTTGTATGTTTTATGTTTGATAATTGTAAGATAACATAAATAGCGATTCAAGAGCGCAACGAAAAACATTTGATGTTTGAAAAAAAACATAACTTTTATGAACTTTTCTCTCATATCTTTTTTTACAATTAAGCTAGATTTTTTGCATCCCTTAATTTGACTCAACCTCTTTCCAACCATGTGTAGAATCTAGTAAGTTTTGTATGGCTTTAATTATATATTATGCCGTGTACACATTTTTTTTAAAGTAGTTTTTGAAAAAATGTGTAGAATTTGTATGAAACTTTCCATATATATTTAAAAAGGGACAAGGAATCTAATGGAATGCGGACTGTTTTTAACATTCATACAAAATTTTTTAGTTCTCAGAGTTGAAAAAAACTGCAAGGTTAATTTATAAAATAACAGTGTGAAATAGTCCTTTTTTAAAATAGTCCATGTGGAAATGGCAATTATAGCCTTTCATAAATTTAAAACAAGTATTTATTTATGTTTCCTTGAAGATTTGGTACTTAGGATTTGCATATGGAAACTATGATACACTAGTGGCCATAGGAATGGACACCCCTTCAAAATATATGAAAACTTCACTTTGGTGTGTTTTTTAAAAGAAAATAACCATATTTAAACGGTTTTCTATATTGATTATTATTTTTTGATGTGTTTAGATTAAAAAAAACTAAAATTTTGATTAAAATTCACATTTTTAATATAAAAATATAACAATTTAATGATAAAGTGGCAAATTATGGTAAATTTACGTTTTACTGCTTACAAAACATGTTATTAAAAAAATGGCTTATAAAAAAAAACTTAATATTTTGTTGGATATCCATTTTTTATTACTGCAGCAATCCTACAAGGCATTGATTCCACTAAATTGCCCAAATCTTTATGTGAAACCAGGACTTGATTATGGCCTATACTAATTGTTGCTTGTTCCCAGGTTTTTTTTTCCTTACAAATTTTTTCAGTCGAGACCACAGGTTTTCTATCAGATTCAGGTCCGGACTGTTTCCAGGCCACTTCAAAACGTTTATCTTTTTGGCTTTAAACCAATTTTTGACAGTTTTTGCAGTGTGGCATGTAGCACTGTCCTGCTGGAACACACAGGTTTCTGTTTTACCCTCAAACAAATCATCAATCGATGGGAGTAATTTGGCTTCTAATATGTTTTGTTGGTATTTTTTGGCGTTTAAAATACCATCCATAATGTGGATACAACCCACATCATCTCTGGTCATGCATTCTCACACCATTACATTTATGGGATGCTTCATTGTAACCAATGTGCACTCAGGTAAAAGATCTTCATCGGGCCTTCTTCTTACATAATTGATTCCATCACTTCCAAAAATGGAAATCTTGCTTTCATCACTCCAAATAACTCTTGCCCAGTCTTCCTGTGTCCACTCCTTATGTTCTTTTACCCAAATCAAACAATTCTTTCGTGTTTTTTTTAAAGATGGTTCTTTTCTGGGTCTTCTTGCTTTTAAATCATTTTATAAAAGCCTTCGGCAAATTGTTCTTGAACTAACCGAAACTCCGGCGGCCTCTAAATCATTTTTAATTTCAGCTGAATTTGCTCTTCGGTTCTTAAGTGCAAGCCTCATTATCATCCTGTCATCATTGGCAGTTGTCGTCTTAATTTTTCCATTTTTTGGCAAATTTTTGAAGGTTTTGGTTGCTTTAAACCTTTCGCACTTCTTCTTTACTCCAGATTTTGTTGCTCTATTTCCTAACTTTTTGGCGATTTCCATGTATGAATAACCTTTTCCACATAATGTTACAGCTTTGCATCGCTTTGTAGGCGACCAATATCCTTTCGCCATTGTAAATAAAAGTACAATTTAAAAAACACACCAAATCAAAGAGCACTGTCGACTTTTCACCAGCAATTGTTGAAACTCAACTAAATGACTACAAAACAATGATCTTGTATTTATAGCTTAAAAGATTTATGGATAAAAATGTTAATTAATAACGTAATTAACTATTAGTCATCACAATAAATAGACTAATTTTCAAAAAAGCACAAAAATATTTGACATTCACCTTTTACTAGAGAAACCCATTAGCAGAGCAATGACTCATTTTTGACACCAATTAACAATAATAATCCATAACGATTAAATTTGCGATTTCCTATAAGCCAAATAATAGACGACGTGGTTTAAATGTAAAAATAAATAATTAAATCCACCAAATGCATGATATGTCAACTTTTCTAAGAAAAATGGTAAAAATTACAGGGGCGTCCATTCCTATGGCCACTAGTGTATAATGCTTTTTTTCCTTTGCATATTGTTTGTTTGATTTTTGCTTAATAACTTCGGATCCAATTAACTTCTAAAGTTAAAAAACCCCTTAAATTTTAAGTTTATTTTAGCTCTATACAATTGAGTAATCTATATATATGAAAATTTTAACAAAAAAAAATCCTGTTAAATGGCTAACATAGAGTAAAACTAATGCAATCTCAAGATTTCTTGATGAAGGATATAATTATTAGTTTTACAATACTGTCCAGGTATTAGTAATGTAGTTTCTGATGAACTTACACTGTAACTTTGAACGCACTTTTACACCACAATTCAAACTAGCCTCAGTGAAATCCATAATTGTACATAATCTAAATTTATTTTATCTTTTAGATACAAACAATACTATCTAGAATCTATAACCAATAGTAAAATAAAATTAAAACAAGTAATATTAATAAAGATGATGAAAGTAATAAAAACAAAGAAATAAAAAGGTTATAATGTTTTTAGTAGTATCAAAGGGAAAAAACAATAAAATAAGAAATAAATAATAAATGATGTAAGAAACATGCATTCATCAATTCATAATAAAAATAATAAAGTATAATTAAATTATAATCATCTAATAAAATCATTTCTTAATGAGATACCAAACTTATTTCATATTTTAACAAATATTACAAATAAATGTTTTATCATTGTGTGTATTTTTTTCAAATTTTTTGTTACTGGTAATTGTAAAAACATTATTTTTTATTACAGATTTTCCTTTTAAAAAAAGAAAATTTACAAACAAAACAAAAAAATTTACAAAATACAAACCATAAAATATAATATTACTTCAAAAATAATACTAATATCATTTTTTATTTTATTTTGTAATTAACAATTTAAAATCACTAACATTAGGAGCAATACTTAAGTAGTAGCAACAACAATAATAATAATAAAAATAACAATAATAACAATAATAATAATAACAATAATAACAATAATAACAACAGTAATAATAATAATACTTTATAAAAAAATTTTCTTTTTCAAAAAGCACTAAAATACAGCATTTTTATTGCAGATTATGAAAAATAGTTGTTAAAAAATATATAACCAATATATATTTTGACTAATGCAAATTTAACTTTTGATGTGTAACTTTAAAATTATGAAGAATAGTTGTTAAAAAATATATAGCCAATATATATTTTGACTAATGGAAATTTAACTTTTGATGTGTAACTTTAAAATGATAAAATTTCTACAAAAAAAAAAGTTCATTAGACAACTTTTTCATTAATTCCACTCTTACTACCGCGTATATAAAAACAGTAACCGAGAGTTACATTGTAACTAACTTAAGATTAGAATTCCGTTTGCAAAACTGCTTTGAAATGTTAAAAAAATATTTCCGGGCTTTGTTTTATTGATATGTTTGAAATAATGGTACTTTTTGAATTTATAAATGAATAAATTAATTTTTTGCCAATTAATAATAATTATAATGTAACATAGATAGTTTTTCTTTATTCTTACTATTATATTCTTGTTATGTACGCAAATTTCTGTCACAAGGGGGTTTATTCTATCGCCGCATCTATTTAATATTTACAGAGGCGATTTTACGGGTGTGTGGGGAGGTGTCAGGTAATTTTAGTCGGGTAAATTTTAGTTTTGAGGACCTTTCTGTTTTTTTTTTAAGAAGCTAGTCGGTCTGAATATTTATACTGAAAACATCCTAAATAAAATAACCTCAGAATTTAAAAAAGGATCGATAATAAATGGTATCTTTACTGGTATAATTGCATACTTAAATAATTGTTTTTTGTCAATGTAACATTGACAAAAAACAATTATTTAAGTATGCAATTATACCAGTAAAGATTTATTATTTAAGTCAATGTAACATTGACAAAAGACAGAATAATAAAATAAACAAAAATTATCATTAATATTTTCTAGTAATTTAAAAGTACTTTCCTTCTAAGGTAGAGAGCTATACCTTAAGGTGGTACATGCCCTTTATTTTACAGAAATTAAAAAAAAATCAAAAAAACTATTATTACCATATTTTTTACCATATTTTATAACTAGGAATAAAAACGTATTCCTTATTAAATTTTATGTCAGAGTTATTTTTTGAATATTTTCATCAGAAAAACTGATTTAAGCATAATACAATACAGACACATAAAGATAAGATTTAATACACGTTAGCATCTAGTGGTTTAATGTCAACAAGGAACTCTGAACAGGAAAAATAAAACTCGACCAAATAATTCTGGTATGGAAAGATAATTATAACATTACGAATAGTTATAGTTTATTAGGATTTTGTTAATACAAGAGGTATCTACTTGCTCAGACTGTGAAATAATGTTAATGTTAGAAATAATAAAAATAACCAACAAGGATTTAGTTTAGAACTACACCTATTATGTATTTGAAGTTCTTGTCAATGACATCAAACATTCGAAACTCACAAGAGTCGTATTGCTTATATATAAAACAAAAATAATATCACAAAAAATATTTTGGCAAAAACTTCCTTGCTAATGATTAAATGGTGGAAGCATTTTGAGAAGATTATAGAGTTTAAAGAGCAATAAAATCTTTTACTTCATTATTTGCTTTTTTTTTTTTTTTTTTTCTACCTTCTACTTTTTAAAAGCTTACAACAATATTATTATTGCTTTGTATGGTATATATACTAGTGTTTGTAAAGCATTTATGACTAAAACAGCCATAGAAACAGCAAAAATAAAGAGACAAAAAAATGAAGAAACGATGACCTGTACAGTTTCTGTTGATGGTTAATGGCTGAAGAGAGGACACAGCTCACTGAACATCTGAAGGACATTTTTTTATTAAGAAAAGTTGTTTAAATAAGTATTTGTTTTGCATTATTAAGATTAATCAAGAGAATATTGGTTTAAGACCAATAATATAAAAACTTTGCCAGTTTCACAGTTTATGCTTAATGCATTTGTTGAAAGTTATAAAGAGCGCATAAAAAATATTCATAGAAACCAACCAAAGGTCAACATCATCAACATAAGGCGTATATGTTTGAATAAAATAAAAAACCAATAGAAATGGATTTCAACATAAAATGAAATAGTATGGAGAGACTCATGCTTACTTTGCAGGCTTATATTAATGAACTCATAGTGTTTTTGTCAGTTTAATTTTATTTTTGTGTTTTTCTCAATTTCAATATTTAACGAGTTAACTTAAAAACATGATATCTTAAAATCAATATAAGCTTTTAGGTTGAAATTTTCACAAGATTTTCTTTATTTATAATGGCAGGAGTTGAACTAAAACTGATATTTTACACTGAAAAATTGTCATTTTATGGCACTTTTTAAGGGCATTTCCTGTGGAAAATACCATTAATGAGTAAGAAATATCAATATCTTCTGAACTTTTGTGCGTTATGACTTGGTTTTAGTTCAACTCCTGCATTACTATACAATGAAGAACTAGTGAAAATTTGAAGTCTTGAACTTTTTTAGTTTTTTAGATATTTTGTTTACAAAGTATCATTTTTTTAGTAATAATCGAGACAAAAGGCTTAATTAACTATTTTTTAAATTAAATTATTTCAAAATATTATATTTTGAATAAAAACAAATTAGTAAATTTTTGTATACTGTCTTATTCTGAATTTTTTTTTTATTGGTATGTACCACCTTAAAGGTAGAAAATTGTATGACAAATCATTATTTTAATATAATTTTAAAGTGTTAGAGCTACATGTCAATCAAAGTAACCACAACGCCTCTATATTTCATTTTTAATGTCTCTATTTTTTGACATTCAAAATGAAAAGTTAAACCAAAAAATATGTTTAAAAGTGAAGTTTTTGGTTTAGGTGGAGGTTCAATTAAATGATTTGTTTAGTTCTTAGAACGAGTAAAAATGTTAAAACTTTTTTTACCCTTCTTGAGTCTTCTTTAAATGACCTTGGTATCCCAGCAAAACATTGTTATGGTCATACAATTGTGCAAGTAGTATGTCGGATGAAATTTCTGGGATGCAGAAAAGAGTCAAACACATTGCAGCGCATTTTTTTTTTTACATATTGCTGTGCTAACAATTTAAATGTTGGGATAGTTGAAGCTGTAAAATCTAATGTAAAGTTAAAATTATTTTTTGGAACTTTAGAAACCATACACACGTCTTTTACTGATAATTTAACTAGGGTAACGTTCCTCAAGGAGGAGCGACATTAGAGGGTGGAAAAGTTTGTCTAAAGCCTAAATCGTAGTGACTGCATTGGAAATAGCTTTAAACAAAATTTTTGCAGGAAAATTGAAAAATTTTAAAGCCAGGATTTTCAATTTCAATATCTACAAAAGAGTTATAAAGAAATAGTTGTTACTTTGAGTTTCATCAAAACTTTTATATCTCAATCTACGAATATGAGAAAAGACCATAAAACTAGTTTGTAGGAACTAAAAGAAAGGAATCCCTACAACCAGTTTGCAGAAACCAGAAATAGAAAAAAAAATTTAATGCCACATAACAATGTGGCATTAAATTTTTAATGGGGAAAAATCGGAAAAAAGAGCCGGCATTACAATGGATTTGCACTTGATGAATTGAAAAGAAGATTTTTGAAAGAATTTTGTTGTTATTAATTATCTGGTCTCACTTGCTTTACCTGGTCTCACTAGACTCTGTGGTAAGCACAATGGAGAATTGCTTTACTTATCAAGGTTGCTTCAAATTTTAAATGTCTCGATCCAAAGATTTTTAAGGATGTGGAAAGTTAGAACTTATCAAATTTCTTTCAGAGCAATATCGAAGCGATATCAATTTTGGATGATGTTGCTCAAAAAATTTTTGTTCAGAAATCTTTGAAAAGAAGTAAAGGAGGCACAGAAGAGTTGAACAGTAACAATGTCCTAAAGTTTATACTAATTTATGATCTCTGTGACATTTACCCAAATATTTCAACGTTGTATAAATTTTTTTTTGCCTATTTCTAGTACGTCTACAGAATGCTTTAGTCGATTAAAATTCCTGAAGATTTACTTACGGTCCTTCATGAGCAAGAAACGACTATCAAGCATAGCACTACTATCAATTGAAAGAGGCTTGGTGAATTAATTTGATCATGAAGCTGTGTTGGATGGTTTTGCCCGTATGAAACCAAGAAACTGAATTAAGTTTCAGACAGCTGGTTCATAATGTATTATTGCGAACACTATATATAATTTAACAAATTTATGTTATTGTAATAATTTGACAAATATCTGTTTTTCAAAATTTGTAATTTTTGTGACAAGTGGTTTAGCAATTTTAAGTAAATCCTGTATAACTTAAAATATAAGCAGTTGTAACTGCTTTTAAATAACAGTTTTTAACATATTAAAACATCATGATGCTGTATTTGATTACAAAGAATATTTTTAGTGTAATTTCAGATCCAAAGTAAATTTTATTTTTATTTACTTTGGATCTGAAATTACACTAAAATTACACGCTTTAAATTTTTTTATTCGCTATCAAATTTTTAAATGGCTTTGAAACCTTTTGCTCCCTATGTAATCAAACTGGCTCTGCAAACAAATCTAAATCTGAATTAGATGAATTGCATAGATAAACAATATTATAATCTTAGAAAATTCAAGCCGAAAATATGGATAATTTAAATGATAATTCGTTCATTTAAGGAGGTATAATAAACTGATCAACGCAGTTAATGCACGTTCTGGAAAATACACGAACTTTGGATATATTTAATTGAATTTTTTCAGCATAACTAAAAATAAAAAATAAAAAAATTTTTAATTTTCAATCTTTTTATATGTCTAAAAGTAAATAAAGTAAAAACTTTTTTTAATTACTCAAGTTTAAATTTTGCTTCATAGTTGAGTATTATTGTTTAAAATGATGTTGATGTTAAACAAAGTTAAGCATCACCTGCAAAAAAAAAAAAAACATTTTTAAACAAGTTTTAAGTTTTAAGATATTTAATTTCTAACCAGTCGTATGTCTGCAAATATATCAAAGGGCAAAAAAAAATTAGTTTCTTTAAGTTTTAAATCTGTTTTATTGATTTATCATGAAAGTTTTTACTTATTTGTATGTGCCGAACACAAAATTTAAAATATTCGGCTCGTTAGACTTTCAAAGTTTAATCTTTCAAGGTTTATCTAAAAGTTCAAATTTTAAACATTTTCTTGATACGCATCACCCCTACTTTATAATGCCTTAAAACCATTCAACTAAAAATCTGGTCTTTAAATTACCTGAGATTACTGTAGATATATGTAAAATAGCAGGATCCCTTAACATTCGGTTTTAATAAGTAGCAATATTTTTAGTTTAACTAAAAAACACAAAAATCAAACATTAATGATGTTTGATTTTATGATATTTTTTTAAACCTTTAATTTTATGTTCTTGATCTAAAAGACCTTGTGATTTTCATTTATTTGAGGTGATCATTTAAATAAAAATCATAAGGCTTTTAGATTAAGACTATTAAATCATTAAAAAAAAAATATTAAAAGAAATCTTTTATTTCTCATTGATTATAAACAATTAAAAAAAAAAGGCTATTTTATTGTTGATCATTTAAAGCTCTAAAGGAGATATAAGACATGTACCAGAAAAAATCTGCGCGTGTTCTGATGTGGTGTTTACGGAAACCGTGCATCACTTTAAATAGCTAATTGTTTTAAAATGTCATTGTATTAGTGTTATTCAAAATTTAAACAGCTCTGCTATCAAAACTACTAGTTTTAATTGAAATGACATCAAATCAAGAAAAGAAGCGAAAACAAATTTTGAATTTTCTTGTTGAAAATCCTGGTGTATCAAACAAAATAATTTCTAAAGAGTTACAGATTGCTTTGAGAACAGTGCAGAGCGTTGTGAACGATTTAAGGACACTGGTACATTCAAAAGAATACCGGGAAGTGTAAAAAGATTTCCGTGCGCACTTTAGCGAATAAATAAAGACAAGTGCTACCACTATACAAAGAGTGAAGAGAAATTGTGGCTATAAATCTTATAAAAAGAAAAAAGTTCCTCGTCGTAAAGAAAAGCAAGAAAATGTCGCGATTCGTTGCTCAAAGCTGCTCTATAAAAAATTATGTGCCAAAAATTCTTGTTTGATTATTGAAGATGAAGCTTATTGTGCTGCATACTTCCGATCTCTTCCAGGACACCATGTCACGTTCTCACGTACAAAATTTCATTAACTTTCTTGAGTAAAATTTAAGAATATTAGTATATGTAATTTTAAAATATATATAACATTCAATATCGAAATACAATAGTTAAATAAATATCCTTTAAAATGTCCGCGCAGATTTTTTCTGTCTTATATTATGTCTTATATTATATATATATATATATATATATATATATATATATATATATATATATATATATATATATATATATATATATATATATATATATATATATATATATATATATGTATATATATATATATATATATATATATATATATATATATGTATATATATATATATATATATCGCTCGGTATTAAAATTTTAACATATTAAATAAAATTTATATAAATTTTATTTCTATATAGGTTTAACGATGACGGGTCGTAAATATAAAAGTGGGTGTCAAAAAAGAAAATTAGCAGAACAGAAGCAAGACGCAATAAAAAAATGTAAAACATTAACTAACTTCTTTTCAATCCAATCCCAGATCGACGAAACATCTTCAGCTCAAATTAAAGATAAAAATAATGATCAAAATGTTTCAATATTTGAATCATCAGAAATTCAAACATCCCCATACATCGTTGAACTGCCCTCCGAAGATAATTTTTGTGATTTGGGCACATGGCCGGATATATTAAATAGCGATTTCATTAATTTTTGTTTAACCAAAGATACGACATATTTTCAAAATAAGGGTTTCCATAAACGTGATTATGCAGCTTTGTGCAGAATTTCAAAAACACAAAATCGATATTTTTCCGAAGAACTATTTAAAAAACGGCTTAAAAATGCACATCCAGTGTCAAGAAATTGGATATGTTATTCGAAAAGCACAGGAAACATATATTGTTTAATGTGCAAATTATTTTTTATAAACGTGCAAGCATTTTCCAAAGGGTTCTCTGATTGGAAACATGGAGAGGAATATGTCATACTCCACGAAAATTCTACGCCGCACAAGAACGCCGTTATAAATTGGACAACGCGAAAAGAAAGGAAAAATACAATCGATAAACAAATAATGCAAGAATTAGAGCAGGAATCAGATAAATTTTATAAAATTTTGAAGCGTGTTGTTGCTGTTGTTAAGTTTTTGAGTGATCGAGGTTTAGCATTTCGTTTCACAATGAAACACTTAGTGTTCCAAATAATGGCAATTTTATGGGCTGTTTGGAATTGATTGCTGAATTCGATCCGTTTCTTAAAGAGCACATACAGAAATGTTCAGGAAAAAAACACACTGTTTCTTACCTAACCAAAACTGTGTATGAAGAAATTATTACATTAATGGCGAAAAAAGTAACAAAAACAATTATAGAGGAAGTCAATTCGACAAAATATTATTCGATTGTTGTTGATTCAACCCCGGATGTGGCGCATGTTGATCAACTCGCTATTATACTAAGATATTGCTATCAAGGTGATGTATTCGAGCGATTTTTAACAATTACCCCAATTACTTCACATACTGGAAAATCTCTACTAAATGTAGTCAAAACAATATTAGATACAAATAATTTGTCCATCAAAAATTGTCGCGGCCAATCATACGACAATCCCGCCAACATGTCAGGCCAATATAACGGCTTAAGGGCACTACTGCAGAGAGAAAATCAGTTGGCAGTATACCGTGTGCAGCACATAGTTTAAATCTGATAGGGAGTAGTACACCGTGTGCAGCACATAGTTTAAATCTGATAGGGATAGAAGCCGCAAAAGTTGTGCATGAAGTTGGAATATTTTTCGGTACAATTCAGCAATTATTTGTGTTTTTTTTAAGTTCTACTAAAAATGGAATGCAACTACCGACGCTTTAAAATTAAATGTGAAAACGCACACCCTAAAAAATTTAGGCAAAACCAGATGGTGCAGCCATTGGTTGAAGCTTTAAAAAATAATTATGAAGAAATTTTAACGGTTTTAAAATCAATTGCAAACGATGAACAAGAAAAAATGGACCAAAGAGAAGAAGCGAAGACATTATTTTGAAAAATGACATCATTGGAAAATGGAGTTTTGGTTATTTTTTGGGAACAAATTCTGGAAAGAATTAATAAAGTAAATAAAAAATTACAGACAGCCGGACTAGATTTGTTAGACGCTTCCGCACTTCTTTCATCACTTGAAGGATTCATTAAAGAAAAAAGAAACAATATCGACACCGAATTGACCCAATACGAGATATTAGCAAAAACTTTGACTAATTACCTTAGTTCGGAATATAAAGATAAAAGAAAAAGAATACTAAGATACTCAGACGGTACAACAGGGTGTGGGAGCAACTTAACAGGGAAAAACAAATTTAAAATTGAAATCTTAAATGTCGTTTTGGACAAATTTCAAAATGAATTTCAAAAAAGAAAAAAAATATACAAGGAAAATTCTGAGAATTTTAAATTCTTATTTGATATTGGAAACAAGAAAACAAAAATAATAGATGAATCCTGTATGCAGAATGCATGTAAGTTTTATAAAGAGGATATTGAAGATTTTGCCACGCTGAAAAACGAATGCATTCATTTTAAAGAATGTATTAACATAATTGTAGTTAACGAGCAAAGCCAAATTAATTGTGCTGAAATTTTAAAAATAATTTATGACAAACACCTTATCGATACTTTTCCAAATTTGTACACAGTAATGAAAATTTTCCTTACAATGCTTATAACCAATTGTAAAGCAGAAAGATCATTTTCCAGAATGAGCTATATTAAAAATAAGCAAAGAAATACAATGACTGATGACAGATTGGCTGATTTAATGCTTCTATTCATAGAACATAAAATTACAAAGTCATTAAACTACGATGAGGTTATAAAGGAATATGCCCTAATAAAGGTTCGAAAACTGCGTCATTAAAAATCTTAAAATTAAATAACTTGTTTTTGTTATGAATTTATTATGCTTAAATATTTACGATATTTGTGATTGTTAGTGAATAGGAATAATAATAATAAAAACAATCTTTAATATTGTCTTTCATTTTATTTAAATAATGAACCAAAAATCAATTAATCGCATAATCAATTAAAAATCTTTATTCGGGTAGGGCTACGGCCCCTTGCTATTTTTAAGCCTTGGACCCCCGAAAAGCTAGATGCGAGTATATATGAAGAGTACACGGGATAAAACGGCAGTCACATTTAAAAAGTTTTGAGAATGTATATATTAATCATTTATAAAAGTCTTTGTTTAAAGTTAGGAAAAAAAAATTTTCAATAAAAGTTACAAATATTTTATCAAATGTAAACTTCAGATGAATTAATCAAGAAATAATTTTTTCTAATTTACTTCTATGCTTTACATGAAAACTTTTATAAATGAATAATATATACTTTCTCAAAACTTTATATATAATATGTTATAAATATATATTATGTAGCCACGATGCTGATGTGCAGGCCTTCACTTTTAATTTTCAAGGTAAAAAAATTAATAAAAATAATTTTCGTTTCGGCCGGAATTTTATTAGCAACACCAGCAAACCCAGTTCCGGCCGGAATTCAAAATTTCCAATCCGGTACACCCCTAGACAACATTATTTCATACAAGGACGAATAATAGATTTGTAGAGGTAGAGAATGGAATCATGAGAGAGGTAAACACGATAAAGAGAAGCAACCTTAGAAGATGCTAATTTAGCAATCGATTGTATGTTTGGTTTTCATAAAAGGTCAGTAGTAAATGATAATCCAAGTAGACGTCAAGAAGAGGTCTCAGAGAGAGGGTTGTCATTCATTATTATAGGAATGTTAACAGTAATGCAAGAGCTGAGTTTTTTTGGAGTTAAAATTTACAAGCCACTGTGAGCCCCAATCTGTTACAGTGAGATCAGATTCAAGATTGGTTGCCTGTTCTAAACGATCGAAAAAATAAGACTTTTTGTCAAGACAAGAGTATATAGTTGAGTCATCAGCAAAAAGAGCTACTTTAAGTGTAAAGTTTTCGGGAAGATCATTAAGGATGGAATCTTAAGGTACCCCAGAAGTTACTGGAAATAAAGGGATGTTGGCCTTTGAGGATGACTTTAATAAAGCGATTAGAAAGAAACAATTTGATAATCTCAAAAACTTTCCCAGATACAACATACGAAAAAAGCTTATGGAAAAAACCAACATGTCAAACTTTGTCGAAAACCTTAGATATGTCAAGATCAACAGCCCTAGCCTCTCCGCCTCCTTCTAATACAATAATCTTTCAGTCACAGCAGTTAACAAGTCAGCCGTAAAGCAAAAGGATCAAAAACCGTATTGATTGGCTGACAGCAAATTATTTGACTCGAGATTGGATGTGAGAAACTTGTTTATCAAAGACTCAACCTTGCTAACAACATATAGAAGACAGATAGAATAATTGGAGGGGTCAGAATGTTCACCGAGGTTATTGAAAATTGGAACAACAGATGCCATTTTCCAGAAGGTCAAGCACTAGTTAAATAGTTTAAAGAAAGTTGAAGACAGTTCTGGAGAACAATTTTGTAAGGCTGTAGGAGGACTGTAAGGCTGTAACAGTAATGTTGTCTAGACTACAAGCTGTAGAAGAGTTTCATTGAGATATGACTTTAGCAACGGAAACTGGAGTGATTTTAATGCCTAACAGTAGGTTAACCTGTTTAATTGGAGCAAAAGGAAGAAAATAGCCAAAAAGATTCGAGAGTTAAATTAAAAGAAAAGTTCTTTGCAAATAGTTCAGCCTTATCTTTGGAAGAGGCAATAAGATCTGTCCCATGAATCAGTGATGGAATGTTAGATCTTCTATTGTAAACAACGCTGTTGAAGATTTTCCAAAAGTCTCTAAAGCCTAACTTCTGAGATAAGATACGAGATTTAGTGAACTAAGAATAATGGAGCTTAGAATCTGACAGCATCCTTTTACATCAATTTCTTGCAATAATAAATAGCTATTTCTTTTCAAGGGAATTGCGTTTTTGAAAAAGCAGAAAAAAATGATTACGATTAGATAAAGCAGCTGCAAAAGAGAGTGTAAACCAGAGAATTGAATGACGATTGACTTGGAACCGACAAGAAGGAATAAAAGCTTCCATTCCTGCCTGAACCCAGGGGTTCAGTCCGGAATGGAAGCTTCTATTCTTTCTCGTCGTGGAGGCGCATTTATCAGCTGAGGGGCAGCTGAAAGACATTAGCCCAAGGACAGTCACGATAAAAATCACGAAAAGAGTCTCAGTCAGTTTTAGGGTTGTAGTAAGTATTGCAATGATTGTGTGAGTCCAAAAATGAAGTACGAGATGAAAGATTTACATTGATTATTGCGTGGTCAGAACCACCTAAGGGAGAAAAAGGAGTAACTGAACGCTTGCTTAGGTTGTCAGGAAAACGAGTCACAAAGTTAACTATCTGAGTAAGAGAGTGTCAGTAGGATCAGTGGCATTAGAGCCAAGCCATTCAGTGTGATGAGCATTAAAGTCACCAATAACAAGAATATTGTCAGAGGGTTAAAGAGAGAGAGCATGGTCAATTTGATCAGAAATTATATTTAAAAGTCTTGGGAAAAAGAAGAACAATAAAGAACAAAGAACAAGGTGATACAGTGAAGAGGTGCTTAGCGGAAGTACCCAAAGGAATGGTCAAAGGATTACAACCTGATTTCACGACAAATAGGTGAGTTGATGCGTATGTATACCACTAAGCCAAGCATGTGACCGTTGGAGTCTTTGCGAATCAAAGGATGGTACCTATCAACACTGAGTTCAGAAGAAGAAATAGCAGAATTAGTCTCACTAAGAACAAACAAGTCTGGCGAATTTTGTGAGAGGTATGACTCAAATGATGGAAGGTTGCTTTGCAGACCACAAATATTAGTGAAAGATATATTAAAATAGTTAAGTGATAGGGATGGTTTTCAGGAAACAATGTGACATAGGTTTACATCTACGCCAGCCTAATAGATGAAGAAGGGGGTTGAGGCTAGTCAACAGAATTATTCTAGTTACCCCTAAAGTTTTTTCCTAGGAGGCTTCCTACAAGACAGTAGCTGGATGCAGTTAACATCTGCTTAAAATGAGTACTTTTATCAAGACACCATCTCTTTACTCAACCAAGAGCCCCAAAGCATGGAATTTTTAAGCTGGAGTTTATTTCTCCCTGCTTTTGCCTAAAAAAGCACACTCTACAAGGCAGCATGACATGGGACAGTTAGTACTGGGTTACATAATACCAGTATCATGGCAATCCTGAAGATCCTAAACCTGACCTGACCTGGAGTAATTAAAAATAGCTACTTTTGCAAACAGCTCTTTAAAACATTGGATATGATATTTTGGAAATGCATTAGGAAAAATATTACATCCAACAAAATATTAGAGTAAGCGGTTTAATAGTTGGAGTGTCTGGTTAGTTAATGAGCTCACACTCCATCAAAACAGATTTAAACATTTAAATATAACATTTAAACAGAACACATACATACATAAAGTAACTTACAAGTGAGTACACACAGAGCTGAGGTTCAGACAGAGCACAAACATATATATAAACATGAACAGACAGAATACAAACATACAGATTTGAGATTTTCAATCAATTTGAGATCTTCAATCAATTTCTTACAGATAACAATTTTAATGTTCCTTGTCTAGCAAAAGTAATTAAACTTACACGAGTACTAAACTTCTGCATTGCAAAGATGGTGTTATTATTATATTTATAAATAAAAAATGTTTATATAAAACAGAACAAATAAAACTAACAACTAACTTCTCGTACCTAATAAAACTAAGTACCTAATTAAGAAATCAAACTAGCCACTGTTTGTAATGCTACAACATCCGCATGTACTGTTACATCCGCACTCAGCAAAATTTGTGAATGCATTATCACTAAATTCATTTTTCATCACGACAAGCACATCTAGATTTTATTTAACAGCTTGGCTTTCTCCCAGGTTGTGGTATAATGGATGTTATTATTCAAATTATAGAGATGAGAGGAACCATGCTTAAGATAATAACAAACTATTTTTTACAATTTTCTTTAGTTTTCCAAAAACATTTGATTTTGCTGATCATAACAAGTTGCTACTTATGAAAATTCTTTCTGTTTCAAAAAAAGTTTATGAATATTCTTTCTAGCTGTTTCAAAAAAGTTTATGAATATTCTTTCTAGCTGTTTCAAAAAAAATTTATGAGTATTCTTTCTAGCTGGCTCATAAACATAAATACCTGTGGTCAATGGTATGATTCTTAACAGCTCAAAAAGTCATTAGACTTAATGCCAGTTGTTCCAACAATCATATTTATTCATTGCCCTACTCAATAATATTGAGCACAAAAATATCAACAGCTATATATACCTCGGAATCCTGCTCAGTGAGAACCTTGATTGTACTTAATAATGGATAAAAGTGCAAAACACTTTCAGGAGCATTTTTCTGCTCAAGCGCCTTGTTTAAAGGTCTTGAGTTTGGCCACATGACATGTAATGTAGTATATTGACATCTTAGAGCCTCGGACTCATGAAGTTGTTCGAGGGTCATGTAAATGGATTTTGGACCAAACCGTTTACAAACATTCGAATGAAAGTTTACATTTGCTGACAAAGTAAACAAAATACTTTAACAAATTCAAACAAGGTTTCTGAAAAACAATTGTAGTGATTTTATCGTTAGAACCTTTTACAAGTTTATGTATATAATCAAAGTAGAAAAATAAACAGATAAATCAAAATGTTAAACAACAGGACGATCAAACATTTTTATTCCGAACCAAAACTTTTGTTGAAATTAAAAGTCCGGGCGGATCTATTTTTATCCACTTTTAAAAAATTGATCCGTGCTAACATTAAAGCAGATAATAATATCACGGATAAGATTTAATTTTTATACGTGAAATTATAGAAAAAGTTGAAAAATCTAAAGTTACAGAAAATGTTATCCATGACTTCACAGAAAATTCAGTATTTAAATATTAACATTCAAGTGTTATTGCAGTTAAGAATTTAATGCAAAATTCAATACCTTTTATATTCCAACATACAACCATGTTTCTAAACTAAATAAATCTAAAGCAAAACAAAAGAACGATATACCAACTAGAATAATCAAAGATAAAATTATTATTTTTTCTGATTTTATATGTAAAGATTATAAAGATGTAAACATATCTAAGGTATATGAAAAATGTATGTATATATAGTTGCTTTTTTTATTTTTATTTTTTTGTATTACATCAATACAGTTTTCGTAAAAGCTATAGCGCTCAACAATGTTTGATTGCAATGACCAGAGAATAGAGAAAAGCCATAGATCATAACGGATGCTTTGTCGCTTTACTAACTGATCTTTCTAAGCCTTTTATTGCATATCACAGGCGTTATTATTTGCCAAACTAGATGCTTATGGCTTTAGCCCGAAGAGTATAGTGTTTATTTCTTCTTACCTAATGAATAAAAAAAAAAGAGTAAGAATAAATGGTGAATTTAGTTGTTACACTGATATTTTATAAGAAGTTCAACAAGGTTCATTTCTAGGACCACTGTTGTTTAACATTTTTATACGTTGTTTATTTTTTCTTCTTCCCGATGTTGACATTGCTGGATATGAAATGGTGAAAACACTCCATACTCAGTGGCATTGCTGGGGTTGGTGACCCTAGTGAGACAAAGTTTTAGTTTCACTCCTCTATACCTTCACTAACAGGGCCGATAACCCGGGTTCAAATTTCTTTAAAAAAAAAAATTCTTTTAAGCAAAAGATCGGAGCATACTGTCATATTTGCATGTCAAATTCGCAATTTTCATTTTGGTGTTACCCCTCTGTGTCAGGTCGTAATGGTGTCATCCGGTGCGGCCCGCACCTCCTAGTGACGCCACTGTCCATACTGTACACAAAAAGTTGTTACTTCTGTACTTACCAACCTCCAAAAAACAATAAATATCCGAAAATGTTAATTTACTCACAATAAAACTCATGAACAAACTTTCCTTCAAAGGGCATGTGAACCAATGGCGTAGCTAATATATAGCAAGAGTAGGCAATGCCTAGGGGCCCACACAGACAGGGGCCCTTTTCTCTAAGTTACTTTGATTTTTTTCGAAAACTGTCAAAATTCGACTTAAGTGATCAACGCCCGTAACTGTAGCCACTGCATCTTGCTAAAATTTGATTATAAATAATTGACTCCGTAACCGCAGCCACTCTATCTTGTTAATAACTTTTAATCAAAATTAACTTTTTGCGCTTACATTTTAATAGTTTTTGCGTATCTTGTTTGATCATTTGTAGACAGAGTTTGTAAATATAAAAAAATAATTGTATCTAACTCCTACTTAAATATGGATGGTTTAAAAAAATCAAAAACAACGAGTGGAGCATATAAAAGAAAACTTATAAAACAAAAAGAAGAAGAATTGAAAAAAATACCAAAACTTGATTTTTTTTTTGCACAAAAAGAATACTTTGCCACTCTTCAGATTATATATATATTTTTAAAAACAGCATAAAGAGGTGGAATCTTCTATCTTTATTCACTGGCTAGTCAGAGATTACTTTAAAAAAGCTGAACCCGACTTCCTGGTCCGATAGATTAAAGTCTTTAATAGCTGTTAAAGTTCGCTATATTGATATATTGAAAGCTTTGACTGAAAACTATCTGAAATCTAACAAAAAGAATAAGAGAGATGAGGCTATCCAAATACAAAAAAAGATGGCGTTATTTGAATTTTTTTTTATTAGTGTATTTTATATAAGGTGATGTGCGAAATTAATTATGCATCTAAAACACTTCAGAAGAAAGACATTGACTTAGATGAATCTGTTCTTGTATTAAAACGTGTCAGTGAAAATACTCAAGATTTTACACAGTCGTATGAACAACTGAAATTATAAGCTGAAGAACAAGCTAAAAAGTGCGCTTAAGGAAAAACATTGTTGGTTTACCAGAAGCAGAGCGTTTAAAGTTATGCGTCAACCTCAAAAACAAATACCGAGAAGTGATATCCTCTGAGTTTCAAATTCAGTTTCTATACGCAATTTCTCTAATAAAAAAAAATTAAATGAAAAAATGTCTATAAAAACTTTTTCAAAATCTTGCAATACTAGCTATTGATCATAGAGGCAGCAAAACTATGTGTACAAAAATACTAGCTATTGATCATAGAGGCAGCAAAACTAGATTATACAGATCTTGTCAATGATTTTGCAAACGCAAAGGCGAGATAGAAAAACTTCTAATTAACAATATTCTAAACTTACTTTTAAGTTGTAATATTGCATTTCATGAACGACTAGCTCACAAACTTTTCAGCGTATTAAGTCATTTATTTTTAATTTTAATTTGTTAATATGTTCAAATATTTTACTGATTTTCAACAAGAAACAAATATAAAACTTCAAATACAAAATTACGAACACAATTTTACTTTTATAAATTACGTTATGCCGAGTTAAGTCATGTGGGTGGGGACTAAAGGCCCACCACGAATTGTGATAACCATATGTGTCAACCTATAAATAAATTAAAAAATAAATAAACCTGTGATAACATGATGATTTGATAACTTATTTTATAAGATTGAAAGTTTCTAATGAGAGAAAGGGCAAAGCACTTACTATTATCTTTGCCGCATAGAGCTTTAATTTGATTACCAAACCTTAAATGCTTTTTAATTATAACCCCAATTAGTTTAAATTTATTCACAACGAAAATCTTGTCCAAAAATCAATTTAAAAAAGTTGTTTAAATATTGTTGACTAACTATAAGTAATTGAAATTTTTCTGGATTTTTCTGGATCATATAATTATATTTAAATCATTCAATGGAGTTTAGTGTTTCGTTTTGCAATCGAACAATAATATTCTCTAAGATATTATCACAGACATATAGAGTATTATTGTCAGCAAAATAGCAAATCTTGGAGTCTTTAATAAATTATAGTAGGTCGTTAAAAAATATTTCAAAGAATATGGCCTAAAAGATTGATCCTTGAGGCACTCTGATCCATTTAGAGAATGGTTCGGAGTTCCATTGTTTCGGAACCCAATTTAACCCTTTGTTTACTATCGTTTAAAAATAATAAAAGTTTACTACTTTCACGAGAAAAAAAAGCATAAATTGTGAGGAATCAGATTGTATGCTTTTGAAAAATCTACAAGTATGGAATCAATAAGAATGGAATATGGAATCAATAATTTTTATTATACAAGCATTCCTGCCGTTTTTTCCGTGAGATAAAAAGCGCATGCTGAGTGCAATGTAACGAAAACCACACAACAAAATGTTCAAACTAAGCTCTAAAAATACCCGTGTTTGCTCAAATAAAATAAGCTAACAACTTTAGAAAGTGCTAGAAGTATACATGTTGGTTGAAATACGGTATGAGGTCAACCAATTTTAAAAAGGAAGGGAATTTGAGAAAGTCGGGTAGCCCCGGACGGCGGGTGGCATATTTTGAAACCCTTTAGAGGCTCAGAATAGTCAGAGATTTGCGCAATCTGATTGGCTAATTTTGAAAGAGAGGCTTTAGCGCGTATGTTAAAATCGAAACAAATGTCAAAAAGCTTACTGAGTAATTAAAATGAAATTGAATATTCGTATAAAAAATAAAATAATAACCATAAAAGTATGATTTTTCTATCAAATTTTGTACAATATAGTACTTTTGCAAAACTTTGCAACTCAAAACATCCGTGATTTTTATAATATCTTTTTAAAAACAAATCAATCATTTTATTTCACTTTATAAAGTAAATACAAAGTTAGGATCAGTCATAAACAGTTATTTAACTGACAAAAACGTGACGACCTACAAATATTCATTATAAATTTGACAAAAAGTATAACATATGACTAGTACATGAATAATATCAGGTAATAATATAATAATAATAATATTATTATAATAATAAAAACCAAAAACTCTAAAAATAATTTAAAAAAATAAAGCACTTAAAAAAAAAGAAGCTGAAAATAATAAATAACAGGCTTTTAAACAGAACGATAACAATACAGTAACAAGAACATCAGCAATAGCATGTTATTTAAGAAAAGAGGCAAAAATATTGAGATAAAAACACAGCAGAAGCTTTACTTATTACTTTTATCTTCGATAAATTCCTTGACTTTGTTGATGAATAGAGCTCAAACTCCTTTTTTTAATTTTTTAAGGCTAATTATAGGATTTAATGTATGTATATAAAAGTAATATCTTAATATTAGGTATGCAACTTGCATATATAAGGTGTGCCTATGCACCAGTTTGGTTTGGCTTAATAGCCAGTACCAATGCATTGGCCAATGCCGATTAATCAACCAATGCTATCGGCCAATGGTTAAGCCGAATAATTGGTTGCTGGTTACCAATAGCATAGGCTAGTAGGTCGAATCACTTCTGATGAATAGGTACATGTTAAATATGTAATTTAAATCCTTAATATTATTATGATCAAACCTATTATTCATCACTTTATATTTGTTGATTTATGTCTATATGATTATACTTTGTCCAAATTGAGTCATTAAAACATTACTCTAACACCTATTTACCATAATAAATGTGGGAAATAACCATTGTAATGTATATAATACATATAAATAATGTATGGATGCTTTGGAATATATATGTATGTTCATAAGGGTATATGTGTGCATACACATACGTGAGTACATATATACTCATATGTGTTTGTATGAATATATATGTAACTATGCTTATCAGTGTGTGTATTTGTATATGTGTGTATTTATGTGTGTATGTGTAGACTGATACATACCTATTTGTATGTATGTGTTTATGTTTTTATGGATTTGTATAAGTATATATATTGATATGTATATATATACATTTAGTGGATGTATGTGTATAACCAGTATACACAACCACTGCCCAGTACTACTTAGTTATACATAATGTGTCCAGTACTACATAATGTTTTTATGCATATCAAGTTGTGCACAGTATATCCAGTGTTACTATAGATATACATGATATTTAATACATAACTACTGTCAAATACTCTAAAGGTACTACATCTAATATTCTTTCAATAGTCACTGCATCTTTTTACTATATATATATATTTATCATGCCAATAACGGAAGCCACACCACACTAACTGTTTATAAAACAAATCATTCCACTCCGATATTTTCATTTCTATTCATCAGTCAGACCGAACACTAACAGTTATTCTACACCAGCTCTGTTACATACACCATCTGATAACTACTTAAAAAACAAATAATTCTACTCCAACTCTGCTGCATACACCCATACACATCCCTTTATAAAAGATAAGTAAAAACACTTATGTTATAACTTAAATTGTATTTAAATACAAATATATGTTATTGTTAATGTATTATTCTCACACTGTTAAAATACTAGAATAATACTAATAAAGAGTTATTAAACTAATAAAGAATAAAAAACACAAATTTACATTATTACTAGATACTACATTACTTAATTTTGATAACCAGCTTCTATCAACTAATATTATTTTGATACTAAAAACTCATACTAAAGACACAAGTTACTATAAATATGTTTAAACACAAAATCAGCCACGCTATTCATACAGTTTGTGTAATTGACTAGTAGCTACCTTATAACTGTTTTATAAAACGAATAATTGTATTTCACTTCAGATACTCCAGGTAACATTACAGTCACATGACATATTCACAGTTAATCTTGCAATTTATACAAAGTACAAAATTCCATATAATCTTAGATTATTAGCTGTAAAATATGTATACAGATTTTTAGTTGTAAAATATATATACAAGTTATTGTTACTATATTGGTGTAATTCTATTTTCTAGATTATCTAGTTGCAATAGTTTGTTACTTTTTAAAATACATGTTATTGGACTTCTAGTTTTTACATCTAGCTTACGTTATAACAGTTTTAATGACTTTTAACCAATTTTATACTAACAACTCATACTATCAAGACATGCTACTACATTCGACGCACACATGTACATTGCATTGACTATTTTTATTACATACACAGCTATAAAAACTCAAAACAGTTCACAACTCTCCCTAACCCATGTTATACTGCGACAAAGCACTGCACTTATCGATACTCACGTCAAAAAATTACTTACAATTGTATGCAAATTGTACTGAACCCCACTCAGTGTCCTCTGGTCCCAGTGTCAATTCGTCCTGCTGGAATACTCTGAGAATAGTCCTTTTGGGATAACACAATGGGATACCTTAAAAAGATACCCTGGTGTAGACCCAGAGTTGAACTTCTTTTTGGATACCAGTCTCGGGCGAAACTTGGAGGTCTTCTTGTGTTCATACTGTACCATAAGGCGTGAATATATACTGTACTAGAGACGTCTATGACACATTTATATTGATAATGTATGTGTATCAACCTAATAATACAGACCACATGGTAACTACTTATAAAACAAATAATTCCGCTCCATCACCGATACTATCTATACATCACACTTACGCTTGACACTAAAGACAATTTAGTAGCACAACAATTAATGACTCTTACTTATCTCGAATATTGTTTATTGTTATTGTTTTTTTTTACAACATTTTACTTATCAGGTTTTTAGGAATTTTTCTACGTTGAGGCTCTTTGTTTTCCACTGGACATCTGTTCTTTTATCTCACTCTGCTAAACTCTTTCTAACTTATTATTCATCTCTAAGGCGTTCACTGCTCGGTGCAACTTCACTAGTTTATTTTTGTAAATGCATTGCATTTACAAAAAATATATACTATATATATATATATGTTATTGTTTAACAAAATAAATATTATGTAATGACTTGCAAAAGTCTAAAGGTTAAATTAATATATACTGCAGTTATGAATTTAAAGTCAAATGTATAATCAATTTTTAGGATTTTCTTGGCATGAACTTTTGAAGTTAGTTTATAATTTAGTTTTATGTGGTAGTGGTGTCGTGGTAGAGTGCTCGCTTTATATGGGAGAGGTTCCGAGTTCGATCCCCACCACATCCCTGGTAGTACCGCGTTCAACTTGTTTCTCCGCGTAGCGGCCTTGTTCGTGAGGTTTGTGTTTCGGAGTTATAGAGTTGAAAGAGGGTTATAACTACAAGTAGCCTCCTCATCTGTAGTGGACTTATTGGCTTTGGAGAGGTGAATTAACAAAAAAAAAAATGATTTGAAGTTTTGAAAATTGAGCATCGTTTCAACAAGAAAAGAGAATGGGAAGAAAAGATTTCTTTATACAATTTTAAAACCGACACCCAAAATTAATTTTAACAACACTTCAATCAACAACACTCCAATCTACAAGTGTAATTTGAGTTGTTGGTTTTAATGAACCTCAAGTTTTTCTGATCTTGATTATCTTACGCTGGAGGATAATTTAAAAATTATCTATGATAACAGATATTCCTATGGCAATTGAGCCAATAAATATGGCAATTAATGATCCATTAGTAATAAACGAGACATCAGTAATGAATGAAAACATTTTAATAGTATCACTCAACAGTGACTTATAAATTCTACCGATGTAATCTCCACTGCTTTTTTTTTTCTACAACACCTAATATCACAGCAATTGTTTCGAAAAAATCATTAACTTTTAATGCAGCTACTAAATCTGCAGTTACAGGTGTTTATATATTTATCTCCAATTTCTACAATTTCTCAAAAAAGAATTAACTCTAGAAAAAAGAAAAGCTCTAAAAAGTGAAACTCTTACCTCTTCTCCTAATGTTAAGCAATTCATTGAAGAGTATGAAAAGCTTCCTAAGCTCACTCGATCAATAAAAGAAAGAAATCCAAAAAATAGATTGAAAAAAAAATTTTAAACATGCTACTCGTTTGTTTGAAAGTTCTGAAAATCGAATGTATAATATTGAAGAAAATTTTGATGAAGACTGGATTCAGCGCTTTACATGTAAAGATTGGGGACATGAAAATTGTGCGTAGAGTTTCTACTTCTGACTATTATGATTTACACGTTTGTATGATGTTAAAAAATAACTTATCTTATTTATGAAGTGTTTAACATGGAAATTTTTTTGTTTTTTGTTTTGATTTACTAGTGGATATTTGTTTTAACAAAGTATAATAGGTTATTTTGTTGTAACTTCCTATTAAGGTATTTGTAGTTACAACAATGTGTTTCAAATTAAGTAAATTAGTTCTAAATATTGTTTTTAAAATCATTGTTTTAATCCCATTCATTTTCATAATTGAATAGACTAGAGGCAGTTTTTTTTTTAAATGTATCAAGAATTTCAAAAAAAACCTAAATCATCAAGATCGTATAATTTTGGACAGACATAGATGACATTAACTCTGAATTTAAAAAAAATCCATAAACCTGTTTGATATTAATCCTGATTCTAATTATTATAACTTGAATGTCCGTGGTAAAATGCTAGTTAAATAATGTATTAAGCATGTGCCTAATGATTTAAAAAGAAGCGAAATCCTGTTTAAAAAATATGTCCGTAATAAAATATATACCCTCCAATTTTTCAGATGCCCGTTTTCGATCATTTTTTCTTTAATGTTTTGTGTTATATTAAAGTGCTTTGTAACTATTTTTTTTCTTTTAATTCGATAAATTCTACTTTCATAAAAATCATTTGACAATATTTAGACAAATCAATGAAAGTTCCATATGCCAATTTAAAAATTTATTAAGTAATTACGTCGATTGGAATCTTGTACTGCAATCACACGATGTAAATAATGCTTATAATTTATTTCTAAACCAATTTTCTAAAATGTATGATAAGGCATTTCCTTTAAAAGTGAAAGTAATAAACTCAAAGTCGGTTGTATCCCCATGGATGACCAAAGGCCTACTAAAATCATCAAGGAAAAAACAAATATTGTATGATAAATATTTAAAAAATAAAACTTAAAAAAATGAAACTAATTACAAAAATTATGAAAGTTTATTTGAAAAAACTAAAAAACGATTAAAAGTAAATTACTATGCTAAACTGCTTGAAAAAAACAAAGGAAACCCACAAAAAACATGGAATGTTATTAGAGACTTAATTGGGAAAAATAAAATTGAAAAAAATAACTTACCGCAAAAACTTATTATTGAGGGAAAAATGATTTATCATAAAGAAGTTATTATTGAGAAATTAAACAATTTTTTTCTTGATGTTGGCCCAAACCAAGCAGCGAAAATTCCAGTTGGTCAAAAAAATTTGATTCGTATCTTGCAACAACTGATTTAATTATGGAAGAACCGATTTTAACCAAAAGTGAACTACATACTGCTTTTAATAGTCCGAAAAAAAATAAAAGTGCAGGTATAGATCAACTTAATGTTAATGTAATTAAATCTGTTTTTGATATTATCGAACACTCATTATTCCATATTTTTAATCTCTCCCTTAAATCAGGTCATATTCCAAATAAACTAAAAATTGCAAAAATAACACCTATTTTCAAATCGCATTATGTACAACAGACTTTATAAATATCTATCTGAAAATAAGATTTTATATAAAAATCAATACGGTTTTAAAAAAAATCATTCTACTAACCATGCAATAATTGAATTGGTTAAGAATATATCAAATGGATTTAATAGTGATTGCTATACAATAGGGGTTTTTATTGATTTATCCAAAGCTTTCGACACAGTAAATCATAAAATTCTTTTGAAAAAATTAGAAAACTATGGTGTTAAAAATCAAAGTTTACTTTGGTTTAAATCATACTTAACTAACAGAAAGCAATTTGTACTTAAAGAAACAAATAACTCAAAAAACAACTTAATAACTTGTGGAGTACCCCAAGGTTCTATTTTGGGACCATTATTGTTCTTACTTTATATAAATGACTTATATTTATCATCAAAAGTATTAAATACTATCTTATTTGCAGATGACACTAGTTTTTTTATTCTCACAAAGATATTACTGTTCTTTTTAAAATATTTAACGAAGAATTAGATAAGATCAACGAGTGGTTTATAAGTAACCGACTATCATTAAATGTAGAGAAAACAAAATTTATCCTATTCCATAAACCTAGTAAAGCCGAGAATATTCCTCTTAAACTATCCAATCTTTTAATCAATAATAAAATAATTAAAAGGGAATTGACTACAAACTTTCTGGGAGTGCTCTTAGATGAAAAATTGTCATGGAAATTTCATATTAAATATATTGAAGGTAAGATCTCAAAAAATATTGCCATGTTATACCGAACAAAACCTTTTCTTAATTACGAGTCTTTAAAAAATTTATATTTTTCGTTTATACACAGTTATCTTTCATACTGTAACATTTCCTGGGGTAGCACTAATCACACTAAACTCAAAAAAATTTATAGTAAACAAAAACATGCTTGCAGGATAGTATTTGGGGCAAATAGAAAAACACAATGCGAACCTCTCTTACGTCAGCTTGGAGCTTTAAATATTTATAAGCTTAATATTCATCAAGTAATGTTATTTATGTTTAAAGCAAAACTTGGGTTTTCTCCAGTAACATTTCAATCCTACTTTAATGAAATCTCCCATAAATATCCAACCAAATTTTCAGTGAATAACTTTGTGGTTCCCATAAACCTTCTTAAATTAAGTTCGTACCAAATTCAATATCGGGGACCTTTAGTTTGGAAAAAATTTCTTCCAATCTTTAGTAAAAAACAAAACTTCGTTTTAAACTGCACTTTGCAAAGTTTTAAGGATGATTCAAAACGGTATTTACTGAACATGGAATTCGATATATTAGATTTCAAATACCTTTTGTGAAAACAATTTAAAGGTTTGGACGGAATCGCTTGAAAATAAATTAAATCTTTATCACTTTCTTTTGCTTTTATTAAAATGGTTTCTAACCATTAGTATAAAAGATAACGACAATAAAATTGTCTTTTTCGTTCATATTTTTGATGATATTAAATAATCAGCTCAAATACTTATGTTTACATATATTGCTTTTTCTTTTTTTTTTAATTAAACAACGCATTTTTTTTTTGTGTTTTTATAACTTTCATGATTTTCTGTCGTTTTTACTTTTTTGTTTTTAAAATTATTCTGCTGGAAGATTGTTAGCAACAAATTATTTTATTGCTGAAGTATTTGATTTGTTTTTGTTTTTGTATTTATACTGTCTTTTTGTCTTTTATCATTTATTGTGCATGTAAATTTTTGTGTGACGGGGCTCGGTGATAAGACAACTTGTCTTCTTCTTGCTCCGGCCAGGATTTTTCTTTTATTGTAATTTCTTTTTTGTAATATTTATCAATGGCAAAATAAATAAATAATAAAAAAAAAAATGTTATTTTAGTTAGCGTTTGAGCAATACAATACTTATTCCTTAAGTATACGGGGCTACCCGACTTTCCCCAAATGCTTTTTTTCAGGTTTTATAAAATCTATCGTTCAAAAAAACAATCAGTGACCCATTTTTAACCTTTTAAGGTTTTTTAATAATTTATTGAAAAACTTAATGCCTTTAAAGATTAGAATTAGGTATTTCGAGTGCTTGCGGCAGTACTGTAAATGCTTTTTTTATAAGATAGAGTTAAGTCATGCCCAACCTTTTGATAAAAACATTGGTTTTTTGATATGAGACCTTTTAAAATGCAGTGATTCATAATCTGGTTTTGAACGAAACATTTTTTGTGAGGAATAATAATCAGTGGTGCTTTTATTTATAGTTAGTTAAATTTATTAAGTTTGGAGCCCTTCATTAAAATCGGTGTCATGTTTGAACGTTTCCGGTCCGTGTGTGGACACTTAGTACATGTCACTGCCGCGTATGCATTGAAATCAGGCAACAGACTTTACCGCTTAATTCAAAAACAGATTTAAAAAAGTTATTCAAAAATCAACATATTACCTCCATGTAAAGAAGACTTTTTCCTTCACTGTCCTCAAAAACATGTATTTAATCTTTTTACTTTTCTGCATTTGTTAATGTAGACGTGAATCGAGTTACATTTATGATTTGAGGCTTAAAAGATTTTTGATTTGTAAAGAACTTATTTGGGAACCTGTTTGTACAATTCAAAGAATTTTATATGTAAAACGCCCAGCATGATGGAACTTCGCCCACATTGTTCCTTTTTTTATTGCTGCCTTTTAAACGGTTGGTGTTACCCAAGATGCAATGACTTTGATGAAAGAACTGGTTGTGGTTAGTATATAACGCTTACACACATCTTTTTGCTTTTGAAAAAAGCAAGAAGATGTTTTTCTCTGGGCACTTAAGTTTAAGGCAAAACACAAACAAACAAAAAAACAAGAAAAACAAGAAAATCAAGATTCGAAAATAATTGAAAAAGTTCCAAAAATAATCTGGGCACTTTAGTTTAAAAAAAGATTGTTGTTTATATCTATTTTAATTTTGTTATCTTCGCTCCTGATTTTTTCACATTGTAAAAGAAAAAACTCTTTACTGTTTGATATTTTTGAAATTTCGAATTCCTCATACAAAGTCTTTATGACTTTGTTTTGGAATTCCTCTAACAAACTCACTCTAGCAAACATCGACTTTTCATGGAACGACCTCATTCTATTACAATATAGTTTATATAAAAGTTCGTTAAGAAGTAAATTTCCAATATAAAAACTATTAACAGGTGTTAAAGGAAAAAGTAAAGTTTTGAATGTATTTTTAAGAGTGTGGAGTGTGATGTGGATAGATTTTTTGAATAAGAGCGAGTGTGTATTTTATGAGTGGTTGTGCTTTTTCACATCTAAACATCATATGGGGAAGGTTTTCCGTTTTTTTTTTATACATTGAGATAAATTTTTTCTTAATTTTACAATTTGCAAATAAGTGGGGATCGGTCGCACCTGATGACACTCCTTACCCCTTCTCATATTTATTTCAAATTTCATATAAAATTTATTGATGACGTTCAGAAAAAAGCATTTAATTCAGAAGTTTATTATAACGAAAAAAATTAATAACATAGTAATAATATAATCTGTGTACATTTTGCTCTAATTACTGTTTTTGGTAAACGAAATATCATCGTTGCAAACATCATCAAAAGCGTTACTGTCAGAATTATCATTGCCAATAGATTCAGGTGCAATATTAGCCTTCTTTGGTGCCCGACTAGGTATGTCTATTAGTCTGGCTTCTGCCTTGACTGCTGCGTGTTTTGCATGCATTGGCGTTCGTTTTAATTGATCCCCGAGCGCCTCTGCCACCTTATGAGCGTTAATGCGTTTTTCCGATCTTAGCGGCAGAGAATCTTTAAAATATAAAAATAAAATCTACATCTTTAAAAGAATAGAATCGATAATCAAAAAACATTTAACCAATTATATAGTTATTGAAATCACATTCAACAGTACTTTAGCACAACAGTAAAACTTTAGCACAACAGTAAAACTTTAGCACAACAGTAAAACTTTAGCACAACAGTAAAACTTTAGCACATCAGTAGAACTTTAGCACAACAGTAAAACTTTAGCACAACAGTAAAACTTTAGCACAACAGTAAAACTTTAGCTCAACAGTAAAACTTTTTTGACAAAAAAAATAAAGTTAATTTATTTTTTCAAAAAAAAAACTTTTTTTGACAAAATAAATAAATTTAGCGGCAAAACACCTCGAAAAATGCCCCAAATTATTTGGCTTTGAGCACAAGGTAAATCTGAATATTTTGTAAAAAAAAAATTTTAATGTGATTATAATGGTCCAATTTTTTTTCTTACATGTGGTGTATTCTGGTTTTTTCGTAATTGTTCTTTAAAATTAAATAAAATTTCGCAAAATTTATTCAAAAAAACATGACTTTATTGCCTATTTGCCCATAGTTATTTTTTCCCTAAATCTTTTTTTTAAATTTAAACAAAATTTATGAAAAAATCGGAATATATAACAATCAAAGTATATATATAACTCAAAGCCAAATAATTCGGAAACAGTTTAGCGCATTTTCCGGGGTATTTTGCTGCTTGAGCACAATGTAAATGTCAATATTTTTAGAATTTCTGTTGTAATTGTATTTTTTTTATTTGCTCCAAATTTGGTTTCTTGTGTATTTTCGTTTTAAAATAAAAAAATTTTTGAACACTCCTAATGTCTAGTTTAAAAGCCAGAAAATTCAAGCAAAATTTTAATTATCATTGCTATTTCTATTTTTATTGTATTTCAATATTAAATGTATTTCTAATTAGGAGTCGTTCATTAAGTACGTACGCTTTTATTTCAACCATTATTACCCCTCCCCCGCACTTATATATACGTTTTTTTTTAGTACACTCCACCTCAATAAAAGAACCTAGCTTTTAACGAACCTACCTAACATTTTATAATGTTTAATAATTGAGCCCTGCCTCCACCCCACCCCCCACCCCTAATCGTATTTACGCCATTTGCAGATATAGTTGGAGGCGCAATGGAGTGCTCATGCATCAACAGTGTATTGTTTCATGCACCTCAAAATAATGCGTTTCTACCGCATTGAAATCTAAGTTTTAATCAAAAAAGTTGCAAAGAAAACTTGAGTATTAAAAATGTTTTTATATGCCGTCTTCGGATATATTAACGATTTACGTCGTTTATAAGATTTAAAAGAAGTTTCTTTTTAGATCAAACCCACTAACAATCTGATTTAGCTATTTTATAAGATATAGGAATTGGCATCTATTTTTATGTGCAAAAGATTAAGTTGATATAATATAATTAGACCAATTGATTCAATATTCTACAATATTCACAATACACAATACAATATTCACAATATACACAAAACACGGATAAAAACACCAAAAAACTAACAGTTCTATTTGTGTTAATAAGGTATCCGTTCTTTTATTTTATTTGGTATTTGTTTTGTAATGGCTAGTTACGCTGGAGTTGTCTCCAACAAAATTCATCGTATGGAGCGTGTTATTGACATAAATGTATTTATGAATCCTAACGAAATTTTCAACAAGAAATATCAAGAAAATCGAGCTCAGGAAATTTACCAAAAAATATCTCTAATTGTTGGCGATAATTAAAGTCAGTAGTTTGACATACAATACCAGAGGAAACTGGGTAATAGAAATGAATCAAAAAGAAGATGCGATTCTCGTGAATGAAACAAGTATACAATTGTCTGGTAGTAACCAGAACATAAACTCTAAGATACGGAGTGACATTGGTCTTTTAATAACCGTTAAATGTGACCCTCTAATTGAGGACGATGAAATTTTAGCACAAATGCAGTCCTTTATAAGCGAGTTATACTCAGTAACTCGCACAACATACCGCTATAACAGAAATATGAAGGACGGTCGTATGCTGATTCGAATAAAGCCTTCAGTAAGACTAGAAGAAATCCCACATACGATCGAAATTGATGGAATAAATATCACTCTACATTTTGCAGGGAAATCTTTTCTCTGCAAGACATGCTGCAACTCACACCCTCCCCAACAACGATGCATCTCACATAAAGAAACCTCAAAAATTATTAAAAACTCAACAGAAAAACCCAAAGAAATAAAACAGCCTCTCGAAATAAATGGCGGTGGACCGGCGGAAAAAGAGAAAGCGATTGAAGGTATCGCGTTTGCTAAAAAGCAAACTGACAGCAGGGTGCCTGCCGGTGCTTCCACAGAGCCAGGCTTTCAAGTCGTTAAAAGCCGTTACCAAAAACGAGAAGAAAAACTAAAACTAAAAGGAAACCGCAAAAGTCAAAGCGACGTTGAAGCTTCAACGTCGCTTTGACGTTTTGACGTTTTGACGTTTTGACGTCGTTTTTTATTTCGATTAACTCGCCTTCTAGAAGGCGAGTTAATCGAAATAAAAAACGACAAAATTATTTGTAGCAGAAATGCTCCATCGCCGACTCCTCAAAAGGAAGGATCGAAAAGAGTTGCATGACAAAGGGCGGTATGAATAAATATTTAGTTTATAAAGTTTATATCTACAAAAATTTTTTATTTTTTATATTTTTGTTATTTGTCATTATGCCTTCTGCACATTCTTTCACTCTCATTCGTCATGTCATTAAAAACCGCACTCAAACACAAATGGAGGCAATAAAAATCTTTTCTGTTAATATATGCGGCCTTGGTGACGCAAATACGCAAAAAATTATTATTAAAAAACTAAAAAAAATGAATTACGATTTTTATCTTCTGGAGGAAATTTAATCCTTGCACAAAAAAATATATTTATAAATCTACCAATAACACCACATTCTCCCGCTTAGATCGCTTATATATTAGCAAACACATGCGACAATTAATAAACATAGAACACGAGCCGATGACTTTTTCCGACCACCACTATTCAATATGCGCCACCATCACTCTTAAAAACTTAGATATCGGAAAAGAACTATGGATCTTAAACAACAAAATTTTAAATGACCAAAATTATAACGAAAAACTAACAAAAATTATAAATTTAGCCAACCAAAAAATTAATCAGTCTGAAAATAAAACATCTGACTGGGATTCTCTTAGAGAAGAAAGTAAAATTCTTTCAAAAAAATTTAGCAAAACGGAGGCAAAAAAGAACCGTCAAGAAGAATATAAACTTAAAAAACAGCTAAGAAACTCTCTCAAAAAAGTGCCTTTTAATCCCAAGATGAAACATCTTAACGAAAACCTTAAAAAAAAGCTACAAACCTTTGAGATAAACTAAACGGCGCAAAAATAAGGGCTAAAATAAAATGGAGGACGCATGGCGAAAAATGCAGCAATTTCTTTTTTCAACTTGAAAAAGCTAAAATATCTAAACAAGTAATCATTAATATCAAAGATAAGAACGGAAACGAAAAAAATAACACAGCTGATATTACTGAAACTTTTGAAATATTTTACAAAAACCTTTATAAAAACTGCAAAAACGATGTCACGCTGCAAAAACATTTACTCGAAAGTATAGACATAAAACAAATTTCCGAACAACAAAAGCATTCACTAGATAAACCGATTGATTTAGCCGAAGTCAAAAATGCAATAAAAACAATGAAAAACAACAAATCAAAGATGGGCTAACCGCAGAATTTTATAAATATAACATTAATATTTTAGGAGAAAGTTTAGTTAAAGTCTTAAACGATATCATTCAAAAAAACGAAATGTCAGAAACCCAAATACAAGGCATAAAAACTTGCCTCTATAAAAAAGGGGATAAAACATATCACTTCTCAACACCGACTACAAAATACTTACCAAAATAATCTCAAACCGTCTAGCAAATATACTACCGTCAAACCGTCAATCATCAAAGAAGATCAAACCGCATGCATCCCCCACAGATCCATTTACGAAAACCTTGCATACACTAGACACGTTATTTACATCGCCAACAAAAACAATTTAGATGCTTCCATCGTATCCATCGAACAAATAAAAGCTTTCGATCGCGTCGAGAGAAACTTCTTGTATGACTGCCTATTTAATTTTGGTTTTAGCGTGCAATTTATAAACCTTATCAAAACACCGTATTATGACATAAGTTCGCATCTAAAAATAAACGGTTTCCTATCAGAAAAAATAGACATACACAGGGGAGTACGACAAGGATGTCCTCTTTAAATGACACTCTACGTTCTGCAAGCTGAGGTTTTTGCAGGATACATCCGTAAAAATACCGAAATAAAGGGAATAACTCTAAACAACAAAGAGACAAAACTCCAACAATACGCCGACGACACATATTATTACCTCTTTTCAGACTACTCTATAAAAGCTCTAGACAACGCCCTAAATGTATACAAACTAGCCACAGGAGCAAAACTAAATACTACCAAATGCCAAGGTCTGTGGCTTGGAATGAACAGATCTCCGATAAAAGAAAATTTCCTCAATTTTTCCTGGCACAGCAACACTCTCCAGAGTCTAGGTATAACCTTCTCAAACACAAGTAACAACATAAACCGTCAATGGGATGAGAGTATCAACATCATTAGCAATAAAATTGATAGCTGGAAGCGTTTCAAGTTATCCATAAAAGGTAAAGCTATCATAATAAATCAAACCCTTATAAGCAGCTTATGGCATTTAGCCTTCACAATACCAATTCCTTCTGACAAAAAAATCAAAATAATTGAACGTAAAATAGAAAGTTTTCTATGGAATAACAGCACCGTAAAAACCACTAAGCAAACATCAAAACTTCCGATAGACCAGGGAGGTTTTAATATAGTCGACGGCAAGAAAAAACTCGAATCTTTACAGCTGAGCTGGATCTCAAAGTTATATAACGAAAACAAGAACGGCGCCTGGAAAGACTCAGCTTCCTACATACTTAATCAATACCGAAACGCTAATCAAGGAAACCTTGTCTTTCTCACATCACATTCATATCAATCTTTAAAAACTCTACCTCCATATTACCAACAAACAATAAAAAGTTGGAATAAATTCTACTTAAAACACAATAAGAATCTCACCATCGAAGAAGTGCTTATACAACCAATATTTTTTAACCCTTACATACGCAACAAATACCAAACTATGAAACCAACTCCAGAATCCATAAATAATAACGTAATCAAGCTAGGGAACATATCAAAAGTATTTGTCCAGGGCTTTCAGGAAAGCCAAGTTATCGGTATAAAACAACGCTTTTTAACAACCATAATAAAGTTATTACCACCCCAATGGAAAAACATCATAAACACCCAAAGTCAAAGCTTTGACTACAACAAAACGTCGTTATGCATAAGCACCAAAAACAACCGTCGAATACGATTCCTTGACTTAACTCCTAAAGCAATTTACAACACTTCCCTAAATAACAACGATAAAAGTACACCCAATAAATTTTACAGATGGAAGGACATTTTCAGCAGTATGAATAATACCTCAACAAAAGAATGGGCCCATTTGTTTATATCCATACACAAAAACGAAAGCAACAACAAAGCCGATGAAATAAGGTATAAACTAATACATTTTGCACTACCTACCAATACACTGTTTAAAAAAAGAGGCCATATAACTGACGATCTCTGCCCACAATGTATGAAAAAATCAGAAAACATACAACACATGATGTTTAAATGTGAAAAAGTTCAACCTTTAGTGAAATACACTTTAGCCCTCATTCACAAAATATACCCATACCTAATACCTCTAAAAAACACTTTCAAATCACTACTTTTCTTTTCATCAAATTTTATATTGGAAAACTAATAACTAACGAACTATTATACATAATATATTGCAATAGAATGAGGTCGTTCCACAACAAAAAAATTTATCCCAGAAGGACGCTCATGCTGGAATTCCAAGGCAAAATTAAAAATATTTTGTCAGAAGAATTCCAAATTTCTATAATTAATAATAAAAAGATCTCTTTTTTACAAGAATGCAAAAATATCTGGAGCGAAGAAAATAATATCAATCTAGAAATTAATAACAAAGTTCTTACAAATTAAAATCCCCAGGTATATTTTTTATGAAAACCTCTTTTTCGAATTTTTCTTTTTCGTTTTTTCCTTTAAACTTCTTCGATTTTTAATTTTTTCGTTAGTTCGTTTTCGTTTTCAATTTTTTTTTATATGGTGGGTTTTTTTATTTTCTTAAACGTGAGCCCCCTGGGAGTCTGTCTTTATGTATTTTAATAGTGGAACAGTAGACCACCTTGTATTTTTATTTCATTACTTTTATTTTTTTTTATTTTTTTTTTATTTTGTGTTTTATTAATTTTTGAATTTTTTTTTTAATTTTTTAATATTTTTTATTTTCTAATATAATTTTTATAGTTTTAATTTCTGAAGTATTACTTTTGTTTTTTGTATTAGTTTTAAGTTCAGTCATTACGATTGTATGAAGAGTTATTTTGGATTTGTGTATTGCTTTTAATATAATACCGTGATTGTCCGACGGGTATCTTATTTGCTTTGTTTCTTTTTATTTGTCTTTCAAATTTTCTCTGATCATATTCTGCTTTTTTGTATGCATTAAATATTAATAGTTCATCTTCCGAGCATATTGTTTTATCGAAGCCGTAGAATAAATTTAAGTTGTATATATGCGTCTCAGTATAATCTAAGCAAAGATATTCTGAGGGAAGTTCGATTTTTTTTTCTGGTTCTTCTACTTTTTCTTTTAGCGTTATGTTTGCTTCATTTACGATGTTGTCGTTGTGAGATTCAATTTTTTTTTCAATATTATTGTTGTTAAAACTTTGACTTTCTTCCATGTGAGCTTCTGTTTCATGTGTTTGAGAATTTATTTCAGGCGGTTGTGGTGTTTGTTCGGGTGTCTTTGGTTTTGTTTTATTCAAGTTGTTGATATCGTTGTTTATAATTTGGTTTTTGAGAGAGTTTTGGCATATCACCATAGAGGCTTCAGATTCTTGTGTTTTTGAAAATTTAATTGTTGGTTCAGGCATTTCTTGCGATGTTTCTGGTTCATTTGTTTCCGTTACTTTTTTTCTAGGATCTTTGGTCACTTCTATAAAATTTTCTTTTGGTTTCAGGTTATCTTCTTTGTTTTGTCCGGTATAGATTATCCTGACGTTATACCCACAGAGTTTTAAAGATCTTGGTATTGGTTTATTTAATTGATTCATGGCAACAAATATCCCTGTATAATAGGGTGTTCCGTTTTTAGGCGTTTTGCGATATACTGCTCTTGTATGTATATGTTTTCCATATCCGAGTTGCTCAAGAGCCACAACGACAGGTAAATATTTTTTTTTGAGAGGCAAACCCATTACCGATACTGCAACTCGTTTGCATAAGTTTCTTGTAGGAGTAGAATTATAAAAATGGTGGGTTACAACATTAATTACAAGACCATTTTCAAGGATCAACGATTTCGAATTGTCAGTTTTCATGACAATCTCGATCATTGTCCCTTACGAATAATTTGCAAGCCTTCCAGATCGTGATCTAAATTGGCGTTTTCAAGAGCGAATAAAATATTAGGCTCAGTTATTTTTTCTGTTATTTCACACAACAGGGTTCTTTTCAATGTGCTAAATTCATTAGCAATTTAGAGTTAAAATTGGTTGCTATAGCTTGGGCATAGCTTTTATTAAAGACGTTTAAGTCTATTTTATTTTCCGATGTTTCCATATTAAGATTAATTTATAGCGTAAATAGGGTTTGACGATTAAATATTTTCCTTCAACGCTCGTATCTCACACATACACAACCTTCTCTACTCAAAAGTTGTTTCGAAACAACAAAATGCCCTTACAAACTAAAGCTGCCTTACAGGCAACCCGTTGTAGGAAAACGGAAAGAAAAAACACAGGGACTAAAAAGTTTCAGTATGTGTTTTTTTCCGTTTTTCATTACTTTTTTTTTTTTTTTTTCTTTTATTACAAAATAATAAATATTTACAAGTTTTTTAATAACATTAACTAAGGTTTTATGTTTTTACAATATATGGTTTTACAAGCTTTTGTAAATATATACATTTTCTGTTTTGTATATTTTATTATATAATTTTTGTATTTTTAATTTTTTATTTTTTTGTGTTTTTTGATTTTATATTTTTTTGTGCTTTTTGGTTTTATACGTTTTTGTATTTTTTTGTTTTTTATTTTTTTGCTGTTGTGCGGAAAAAAATCGAGAGTTTAGATTATGTTAAAAAAAGGAGAAATTTTAAAATAGGTTAAGGAAAGGTTTATAAGGTGAAAAGAATGATTTATATGCAAAAAAATTAAAAAAAGAATTACAGGACTTTTACATAAACATTACGTTACGAACACTATAGATAAAAAACTTATGTGTTAAAATAATATTTCATAAAATAAGGGCTGGCAGTGATTTGCTAATCATATATAATAATAATTTTGTTGTATAACATTAAAAATTGCAAGAGGGAAGGAAATCTTTACTAAACATACAACGAACCGTTGTTTTATTTTAGCTCATATGTTTAGTTTCAGATTTCCATTCTCCACTTGACAGAAAACATTTTTAATACAAAAATACTCACAAAAAATGTCCGCGGTGTTTCTACGGACATGATAATTATATTTTAAAGTAATAATATTCCTGATGTTCCTGGTTATTACCCTGATCACTGCCATTGGGTCAATTTTCTTGTTACTATACATGTGGTGGCATCTACTGTTCCATATTGCACTCATGATGGTTTGAGTGAGTGTCAACAAGCAGCTGCGAAGTGGGGTTTTTCTCCGATAAATTCGCTGTTTCAATCGAGAAAATCAAATTTATCGGATAAAAGTTGTTTCGGGATGTCAAGGAGTTGTATACGTGTTTAAAATACTCCTAAATTTCAACAGAAGGAGGACAGTAGGCAAAGATATGCATGTTGTCTTCGATTTTACCACAAGTTTTGCATTTGTTATTTTTGACGATCTGCTGCCTTGTGCTTTTGGCTACCAAGGCCGCAGAGGGTAAACTGTTGTGTAAAAAAAGAAAGAGGATATTTTGAGTCGGTCCGCATGCGTGGGAGGTGAAGTTTTTTTTCTAAATTTGGGTCCACGGCATTGTTGTTTTTGTTAAACCGTTCCAGAAAAGTTCTGCTGGCACGACTGTCTTTTTGTTTTTTGCCACTTCTAAGTAAAAATTTTTGGTTGTTTTCAGGGGGACGTTAAAAAGGGACCCGTTTTTGCCTAATATTTCTATTTTTGTTTTGTAGGACTGAGACGTTTTGTTGTCCCAGTGTTTTGGAAAATTGTTCTGCTTTGAAAAGTTCCAGCTTTGGTTTTGGTTCGTAAATTTTATAAGTGAACTCGCCAACCAATACTTTGAAAAGTAGTAATAGTCGTGAGCTTTGTCGTCATCGCATTCTTTCAGTTGAAAGAATGTTTTTAGGCGAAGTGCAAGACTTTGCTCCTTCGGTGATAAAATTCCGAGACCCCCGTTTTTGACGGGTAAAAAAAGTGCCTCTCTTGACCGGATTGAAATTGGTCTTTTGCCACAGATTTTCGAAAATGGCTCTATGCAGACGATCTATTGCCCATTCGGGAACAGGCAGCACGTTTGCCAGAAACCACACTTTTGACATTGCTAACGTATTTATCAACATAGTCTTTCCCCTAAGTGACAAAGTACGTAGTCCCAGAAACTTGAGTTTTTTCTCTATTTTGTTTAGAGTTACTAACCAGTTGAAATTGGTAGTATCGCTCAGTCTGGTGTAAAAAGTAACACCTAATATTTTGAAACCAGTGTTGTTGTTCCACTCTATGTCGTCCAATTCCGGGTACATTTTAGGATCAAAACCCCCAAGAGCGAGACCCTTGGTTTTTGAGGCGTTAATCACTGAACCACTTGCTTTTTCAAACAGTTTTATTTTTTTGAAAAAAAAGCGGACTGATTTTACGTCCCTGGCAAAAAAGTTCGAATCGTCTGCGTACTGCTGTATTTTAAGGGGTTTAGGTGTACCTGGTAACGGGAAACCCTCTATTCTGCTGTCCGCTCTGATCACCAGAGCGAGAGCTTCGGCAACAAAAACGTACGGCAAGAGAGAGAGGGGGTCACCCTGTCTGACTCCTTTTTCCGTCGGAAAGGAGGCTGACAGGAAGCGATACTACCGCAATTTAAAACAGATGCCGAAACTTCTGAATATAAGGTGTTGACAAAAGATACAAAATTTTCTCCGAGATTGAATTTTCGGAAAATCTGAAGCAGAAACGCACGATTGACTTTATCAAACACCTTTTCTTGATCTATTGACAAAATGAAACTAGGTAGATTTTTAAATTCCGCGTAATCGATAAGATCACGGACTAAATGTAAATTTGAGAATATTGTTCTACCTGGGATTCCGCAAGTTTGATTTGGTTCTATAATTTTTCCCATTACTTTTGCAAGTCGTAGGGCTAGTGCTTTTGTGATTATTTTGTAATCGGCGCCAATTAAGGATATGGGCCTCCAGTTTTTGCATTCGGTAAGATCTCCTTGTTTAGGAATCAGTGAAATAATTGATTTTTTTATAGAGTGGCTAGTGTTTTTTTCTACGAAAAGTATTTCGTAGGCAAGTTCTTCAAAATCTTTTTCTAAATTGTGCCAAAAGGTTTTATAAAATTCAGCTGGAAGTCCGTCATAGCCCGGAGACTTTCCGTTTTCAAATTTAAAAAGGGCTTCTTTCAGTTTCACGCCGGTTAGGCGGGTGTTTAAAAATTGATTTTCATCATCACTTAAACGTTTAGTGATGTGTGACAAGACATATTTTTGGCTGTCTTTGCATAAACTAGTTTTGGTGTAAATGTTTTTATAATATGAAACAAGGGAATTTAGTATTTCACCAGGTTCACTCGTCAATGTGCCGTCATTCTTGCAAATTTCGGCAATTGACTTGTTCCGCTGTTGAGTTTTTTCCAAATTATACAAAAATTTTGAAGGTTTTTCTCCTTTTTCAATTAGTTTTTGTTTCGTGCGAATAAACGCTCCGGGAAACTGAAGCAAGAAACGAGCATCGCGTTTTTCTGTGATGCTATCTAAATTCGGGTTAGCGTTTTGTCGCTCCCGTTGGATTTCGTTTTCAATCCTTTTGATATTTTTTTGTTTTTCGCACTTTCCTGTATCGATATGTGTTGTAATTCAACAAAAAGTTTGCAGCCGTCATACCATTTTAAAATTGACGTATAGAACCGTTTTTTAGTTTGCCAATCTTGAATTAAGAGTTCAATTTTCTGCCTATGCACTTCTATTTCCAAAAGGGAGCAATTTAATTTCCAGTATCCTGGTCCTCTCCTGGTTTTACTAAAATTGACAGTTGTTGACACGAACTCGTGGTCAGAAAAAAGGTTGGTGAGAATTTTGGTGTATGTTATTTTTTTGGCGACTTTTTCAGTGCAGAAGATTCTGTCGAGTCTACATTTGACCGTCAGATTGCGCCATGTGAATTCTCTTTTGTTGGGAAACTTGTAGCGGAAAACATCAATTAGGTAATACCTACCTCGGAAGACCCTTGTTCAGTAATGCCGTAGGTGTGATATCTAAAGTTGTTTGTGCCTTCAGTGTCAAGAGGCAGGCTTTCGACCATGTTGAAATCCCCGGCCAACAGGACGGGTAGTCCTGTGTCCTGCGAGATGTCTCCAAGGCCGCCGAAAAAAAGGCGCCTTTCTCTCGGCACATTAGGAGCATAATTATTCAGCACCTGCATTTCGTGTTCATCAATATATCATGACATTTAATATTCTTCCGTTATTGACACTTTTTAGTTCGTTTAAAGAAACATTGGATTTAGAGAGAACTGCCACCCCACAACAGTTATGACTCGGACCAGAGTTCCAAATAGACTCGCCAGTCCATTCGCCACTCCACTGTTTAACAGTGGATGGTCCGGATTTTGCTTCCTGAAGGAGGATATGATCGAAGGTGGTTTTTTTGAGAAAACCAAAAATATTATTGCGTTTGTCTTGGTCGTTTAGACCGTTTATGTTGCACGTTAAAATATTAATAGTCATGATGAAGAGGATCAGGTTTCCTAATTTGAAAACTCGTGTGCCTTAAACATAAATATAATAATTTTACAATCTGACATAAATTGCACACACATATAAACCTTAACCTTAACCTTATAGAACGAGTTTTCGTTTGAACTGACGTAATACGAACAATAGGACGCACTGGACCATAACATTCCACAAAAAAGCGCGAACTACAACAATACGAATTACGACAGCTTATTCAAAAATGTAACTTGCATAATTAATGAGTTAAAAAAAAGAACGATAAAAATAAGAATTTTAGTAGGAAGAAAAAGAAATGAAGGTTTAGAACAAAAAAATTCGAAATAATATTGTGATTTGAGAACAAAGTTAAAAAAATAAGATAAAAAGAAAAAAATAAGAAAGAAAATTAATCTTACGATTTCTTTTCCGCACGAGTTTGGCTAACGTATTGTTCATCTATAACTAGCAAATCAATTTCGTCTTCATACGACATTTCCTCATTTTCTTCTGAAAAACAAACTTTTTTTAAAGACACTTTTAACTCCGTGTTGTTTATGAGTTTTTTGGGGGTTCCGCGTTCCGACTGCCCCAAACGTTTTCTCGTTGGTTGGGTGGAACGTGCCTTTTCGGTTTTATTTTCTTTTTCATTGATGTTCGGTTTTATTTTCGGTTTTATTTTCTTTTTCATTGATATTCGGTTTTATTTTCTTTTTCATTGATGTTTTCCTTTCCAGGATTAGTATCAACATCGATCTCGATACTGGCGTTGTTCACTTTGGTTTCTACAATTTCATTGTTGATCTGCGGTGTAGTAGGTTGAAAAGAATTGGTGGGTAGAACGGTTTGGTTTGTTACTTTAGGGTTGGGTTCGGGCTGGCCAGGATGTTTATACCGTAATTTAAGACCATCAACTTTTCGGTAGCGGGGTAACGGATTTAGAGTGGGGTTGTGCCAGTTCTTGATAATAATTATCACGTTTCCAGTGAAAATGTCCTCTCCAAGGACCTTGCATTTCTGTAGAAAAGATCGGTAGAAAGAATCAAACTCTCCACGTCCTGCAGCTAGATGTTTGCCAAGCAGGATAATGGCGCTTTGGCAGCCATTCCTAAGGGTACCTATTGGAATGTTCTGAACCAGGACGTGGACCTTTCGCACAAACTTTTGCTGAAAGTTTAAAACCATACCTTTAATTTCAATTTCTGCTTCTAGAAAGGATGTCAAAGACGAGTTGTTTGTAACGGCAAACTCGAATAACTTGTTGGAGTAGTGTCTAGTGACTCCCCACACATTACTAAGTAGCTTCTTTTCAGCCAAGCTAGCAAGAAAATCACTAACGGAAACGTTAAGATCACCATACCGACAAATAAGAACGTTTGAATTGTCAACCTCGAACTTCGTGTTAAAAATACCAAGATTGCTATTGGGATGAACAGATGTGGTAACGGAACCAAGAGCACCAGCATAACTTTTCGCCATTAAATAAAATTTCAACACAAATACTGTAAAAAGTTAAGATGTGTTTTTTTTCCGTTTTCGTTACCTTTTTTTTTTTTTTCTTTTATTACAAAATAATAATTATTTACAATTATTCTTTATAATTTACATTAACTCAGGTTTTTTAAACTTTAACAATGTATAGATTTCACAAGTGTTAGTAAATATGTACATTTTCTATTTTGTATTTATTTTATAATATATATTTTTATATTTTTTATTTTTTTGTTTTGTTGTGTTTTTTGATTTTATATTTTGTTGTGTTTTTTGGTTTTATATTTTTTTGTATTTTTTTGTTTTTTATTTTTTGCTGTTGTGCGGAAAGAAATCGAGAGTTTTAGATTAGGTTAAAAGAAAGGAGAAGTTTTAAAATAGGTTAAGGAAAGGTTCATAAGGTAAAAGAATGATTTATATCCACAAAAAAAAATTAAAAGGAATTACAGGACTTTTACAAAAACATTACGTTACGAACACTATAGATAAAAATTAGTGTGTTTAAATAATATTTCATAAAATAAGGGCTGGCAGTGATTTGCTAATCATATATAATAATAATTTTGTTGTATAACATAAAAAAATTGCAAGAGGGAAGCCAGTTAAGGATATGGGCCTTTTGACTTTTGACTTTATAAATCAATATAAGTAGATTTTTCCGCGTTAGCTTGTCTTTTGAGCTTGTAACCTATTTCTAGCTTTTACTTCTCTCAACTACGACGTAAAATGTTCATAAAAAATACAAAGAATCTTAAAGAAGTTTATTAATCTTTTTTAGATTTTTATTGTGTATTATTTTTGTAGTGTTTTTTTTTTGTTTTTTTTTTAGGTGCCCCAAGAAGTCCTTACGGTCTTGTCACAGAACACCGCGGAAGTGCATTTAACCAGGAATTTCACGCCTCCTTCCTTACCGTGACGCGAAAATTTGTCCAGAGCTTGTTTCGAACCTGGATCTCCTGCTTATAAAGCAAGCAAGCAAAGTTTTAAAGAAACAAAGATTTTTTATGCGAACATATTGCATACAAAAACTATTTTAGGGTGAGGGTGTGCTGGGAAGGGGATGTTTTACCCCCTCAGAAAAGGTTATAGTCGGTTTTTTGACGAATTTAGTTGGGAATTTAGATTTGACACAATTCAGTCGGTTAAATTTTAGTTTTTAAAAACTACTTTTATTTTTACTTTTAAGAAACGGTAGTTTTTACGGAACACCCCCTCCATCCCCACCTCATTTTTTGATATATTGATTTATAAAGTCAAAAGTCTCCTTGCAAGGTTGTGGCGAGTGAGACTTTTTATTTTTATTTTTAGTGCCCCAAGATGTCCTTACGGTCAAGATGTCCTTATCTCAGAACACCGCGGAAACGCATTTTATAGGAAATTTACGCCCCCTTCCTTACCGATGCTGTAAAACTTGCCCAGAGGTGGCGTAGAACAATGATCTCTATCTTCTGAGCCAAGAGCGCTTCTGCTTAAACGCACTTATTTAAACATAGCGGTGGAGTTTTGACCTGTAAATCATTAGTTCTTTATTTTTATTGCTAACTATATTTTTAAATAGTTGAAATTTAGCAAAAATATTTTTAATATTTCTTTTATGGTAAAATATCTGCTTCACAATATTTTACCATAAAAGTGTCCATAACAACTGCCTAACTAAGACATAAAATTTTACCCATTAATTAGAAAGTAATTTATCTTTTTTTGAAAATTTCCAAAATTTCCAGAAAATATCCCGAGTTGAAAATTTCCGGAAAATTTGCAACCTTAGCTATATATACACCAGCTTGTAGTTATAAGTCTTGACTTTGTTTCCTTTTTTGAGGGTTAGCGTGATATTTGAGTCGCGTTGAGATTTTAACATTCCTAAGGGAGTCGTTAAACCTTACAAAATAAGGTTAACCCTTTTTTTTTATTTTGCTATTTAAAATTGTGTTTAAATTTTCTTTCAGAATAATCATAAAAGTTTTTATGAGATATATTTATTTTTTTCTAAAATAATATCTGACAAAGTTTATCTTTAACAAGAAAAAGTTTTGTTTAGATAAGACCTAATGTCTTCTTTAATGTCGTCAATATAAAAAACAAGTAATTTTTTTTTTTTTGCTTGGATTTTTTGTTTTAACAAACTAAAGAAAAGAAATAAAGTATTTAAGATTTTAATTCTTTGGTAATATAAATGAAGTTAATTGCTTCGCACATCACCAAATAAATTTATATTATACAACAGAAATAAAAACCATTTTTTTACAATTTTGTAATTAAAATCTCATTATAATTTTTTTTTGTCTTTCATCTTCTGGTGCCCCTATGATCTTGGCGCCCGGGGCACGTGAGCCCCTTTTGTCCCTTTCTCTCGAATGTCCTATATATATAAAGAAATCATTAACAAAGTATAACATATAATAAAAATTCACAAATGTTGTCATTTACAAAAAAAGATATTGTAACGAGTCATCATTATTTAAAGAAATAAATCATCGCAATCTTTTCATAGAGCCCCTCTTCCTTCCACCTCCTATAAAATTTTAAAAAAATGTTATTTATTAAATGTTATTTTAATAAAATGTTATTTATTAAATGTTATTTTAATAAAATGTTATTTATTAAATGTTATTTTAGTAAAATGTTATTTATTAAATGTTATTTTAATAAAATGTTATTTATTAAATGTTATTTTAATAAAATGTTATTTATTAAATGTTATTTTAATAAAATGTTATTTATTAAATGTTATTTTAATAAAATGTTATTTATTAAATGTTATTATCATGTTATTTATTAAATGTAGTTATTAAAAATAAGTATAAAAGTATTACGCTCAAAAGAAGACAAAAAAATACACGAAAAATAACAATATGATTTCGGATTAGTTTACTTAAGCACAAACGTTTAAAAGAAATTTTGAAAAACAAGTTTTAAAAATTTCTTTTTTTCTTAGAAACTTCAATGAACTTAACAACCTCAAATATGTGGCAAGTTGGCGAATGAGCAAGATTTTTTATAACAACTCAATAAAAAAAAAATTTAAATTTGGTGGAAATAAAATTGTAGGGGAGAGTGGGGAGAAGTGGGACAAGTAAATTTTTTTTAGAGTAATCGCAATACCTTTTTTATGTATAAACTGAACCAAACAAGTTTTTACGAATAACCTTTTTTATAGGCACCGATTCAATCCCCTTAGGTTTCCAACGAAATATAACTAAGTATATAAGTTTTTGCTTTTAGAGAAACCATGCCATTGGGGTAAAGTGGGACAAGTGTGAGTATAAGTGGAACAAATAAATTTAAAACAACATTTTATTACAAATTATTAAATAGAAACTGATAAAATCATGAAAAAACTTTTTTTATATTTTATATATATAGGGGAGAGTGTGTATGAAAGAGCCAGGTTTTGAAGGAGCCAATACGATTATTTATTTATTTTTCTTTACTTTTTCTTTATTTTAGGTGCCCCAAGAAGTCCTAACGGTCTTGTCACAGAGCACCGCGGAAGTGCATTTAACCAGGAAGTTCACGCCTCCTTCCTTACCATGACGCGAAAATATGCCCAAAGCTCGTTTCGAACCTGGATCTCCTGCATATAAAGCAAGCGTTCTAACCACTGCGCCACGGCCGCACGGCATTGTTTCTAACTTATTGGCATCCGATCCTTATTGTATTTAACTCATTGTGTAACAACACTGGATACCTGTAACCCACAAAAAATGTACAGTTCTACTAAAATAAATAGCGTCGTAAAGGAGCACTAAAGATTTTGAAAATGAAAATTAATTTTTTGGTGGTTTACTTATTTATTTTTAAGATTAAGTGTAATGTTTTATTTGATAAAAGAAACATGCAGCATTCTTATATATATATTTGCCCTTCATTTACACAAAAAATATTAGATTAAAGGTTTTGTCAAAATTGTTTAATTTAAGGTTATGTATTTAAGCAAACTAAAGCAGTCGGCTCTTTCAAAAAATTTTTTTGAAAGAGCCGACTGTTTGTGCATTGAATAAGCCGAGTTTTTTATTTACTTTTTTTTTATACTTAAATAATCGTTTTGCGCTTTAACGACTTCTTACATTTTTCGTAATGCTTCTTTGAGCTTATTCTATCGAAATTAGTTGTTTTAATAACTTTTCCTGAAGTTCTAAAACATAGCTCCGTTTAAATTTAAAATAATATTTAAGAACATTTTTAAAAGTCAAAGATCTGAAAAAGTCATTTTTTTTTTAAAGTGTAAATAATTTTTTAAAACTTTTTTTGTATAGCTCGTATATTTTTGTATATATTTTTATTATTATGTTATTTCATTATTCTCATTCTCATTTAATTTTTTGATTTTGAATAATTTGTAAAACTATTATTAAAGCTGTTTTATCATTTGTTTTATCATTGATTATCATAGAGTTATAAAACTTTAAGTAGAATCTGATTTTGAGAAGTCTATTTAACTGTTTAATATTTCTAAAAGACTTAACAGTGTTCAAAAAAAAGTTACGGCTGATAGTCGTTCGAAAAAAGTTACGGCTTATTCATGGCACAGAGGTGGCTTTTTCATTGACACAATGTTATGAAAGAGCTGTTTTCTTTCTTTTTTTAAAACAGGTGTATGATAGATTATTAGCATCGTTATCCGATTTATTTTAGTTTTAAAATATTACCCAATAATGTAATTATTGAATTAAAAAAAAGAAAAAAGAAAAAAAGTTATTACAATTGAGTTTTTTTCACGCCATTTTAAAACTGGCTCTTTCATACACACTCTCCTCTACTTTGCCATTTGACAATAATTCCAATAACTAAATAAACAAAAATATACATGACAGGAGCAAAAAGAAGACTATATTTGTCTTATCACTAATCCCTGTAATATATACCATACATAGCATAGCTTTTAAAAACCGTGTAAGATAATACTTAATCTTTTAAATATTAATTAAGTTTTCTTAAAAATTATATTTTAAATAAAGAAAGAAAGAAAGAAAAAAAAAAAAATTTTTTAAAAGTTTATTTTTTATATTTTATCCTCCTATTTCTTTTTTTTTTTTTTAATTTTTTTTTATTAGATTGAGAACAATTAAGGAAAAAAAAATTTTTTGTTTTAAATATATATAAAGAAAAAAAATAAATGAATAGATAACAAAAACAAAAAGATAAAAAGTAAATGCACTCACTCACATATAATACATGGCAAACAATTAGGGGTACTTTTTACATAAGATTTTAGGAATATATAGTATAAACTTTTTTTACATCCTCGGTAATAAACAAATGATAAAATCAAATCGTGTAAAAGTTTACAATAGAATTTTTTTTTTTATATATATATGTGTATATATAAAATTAATAAATATATTCATAATTATATAAATCAAATCATAAGAGTACTCTTACTTAACCCCTTAGAAGAAATTTAATTCATTGTCGTTCAGTAGAAGAGTTTGCCTAAGTTTTATTTAAGTAAAAGAGTTTGAAGTTTTGTTTTAAATTGGATAAGAGAAGAGAGTGTTTTAAGATCATCATTTAAAAGTGTATTCCATAAGTTGGGTCCTCGATTTGTAATTGAGTATTTAGTGGCTGAATAATAGGTTTTGGATTGACTAAAGTTTTTTTTTTTTAATCTTATGCTGTATATATGAATTACTTTTTTAAATATTGAGTAAAATAAAGGCAGTGCCGTTTTTTATCAAGTTTAAACATAAATATAAGAATTTGTTAAAGATTTATTTTGAAAACATTTAATATATTGAGTTTACTAAAACGTATTTTTGTATGGGAGAGTCAACCTTCATTTGTAATAACCCAATGTTTTTGTTTTCAGAGAAGTTTATTTATTTTTGTAACGTTGGTGTTGCACTATATTTGCATAATTTAGGTAACAATGTATAAATGAAAAGTATATGTATTTCAAACAAGATTGGTTTGAAAACTGTTTAGCTTTATACAGTATACCAATATTTTTTAAAATTTTATTCTCAGTTACATTTATATGTTCTGTTCAATTAATATTTTTATCTAGAATTACGCCCAAGAATTTTAACGATTTTTCCCTTTTTATCAAATTATTATCAATATAAAGATTCGGTAGTTTCCATGGAATATTTTTTGTTTTAGAAGCATGATGGAATAATGTGTATTTAGTTTTATTAATGTTTAGGGATAGTTTATTGGATTTAAACCATTGGCTCAGTTTATCAAGTTCTTTATTTACTGTTAAAAATAAAATATTAAAATCTTCATTGGAATAAAACAAGTTAGTATAACTTGTTTTATTCCAATGAATTCCTAATCTAAACTCAATTAAATTACAACATTTAAAAGCATGTTTTTTCTAAATGTTTTATTTACATAAGTTCATCTAATTTTTATGTAAAACTACCCAATTTTACACGACCCGAATATGTCTAAAAAAATTAAAAAAGATAAAAAATAAACTATTTACGTTTCATTATATATGAAAATACGCAGGAAAATGTTGTACACCACTTATTTTAAAAGTTCATTAATTTTAATTCACTTTATTTTATGTTTCGTAATGAATTTTATGTAATAAAAATTAAATTAAATAGAATTGGGAAGACTTGCAACTTTTAAATTTTGCACTTTATAGTTTTATGGTTTAATAAAGGTACTCCCGCTTGAAGCAATTGATTTTTCAAAACAAAAGTTAAATACCGCTGGTGTCTAATAGCCAAGGGCGAATACATAGGGTGGCGATGGGCGCGATTGCCCCCTTACATAGTTTGAAAAAAATACTCGGTGTTTGCATTTTATTATAAAAAAAAGCATGCAATGTTAACTCAAATATTATAAATCTTGAAGTAATTTAAAATTATTGAAACTATTTGAAAAAGATTAAAAAGATAAGTTGTTCAACTAAAAACGTATTTAAAACATTTGTTGATTATTTTATCAACTTAAATTACAAATCCTAATTTAAAATTTGCCGACTTTGAAAAATCGTCAACCACGTTTTCAAAATTTACTGGAATTTCTCCGCACACATTAAGTAAGGCCAATCCAACTTGTCTGCTTTCTGCCCTTCGTGTTTTTAGCCATTTTTTAGTTTAAGGGAAATAGCTTACTATTTTAAAACAACTTTTGAATATTGCACCTAGTCACACAAATCCAAAACAAAAGAAAGATCAGTAGACAGTGATGTGGTTCCTCCTCATCCTTCATCCTTATACATTTGCGCTACCGTAGTTTAACTTCCGATATAAATTCAGGCGCACTTAAGTTTTAAATACTAAGTAAAGGAATGACGTCACAAACACTACTGATTGCAGAAACAGTTTCAACAACATCTTTATGATTCAGTGTAACAATATTTTTTTTCTCGGTTCGGAAAAACACGGAGCAAGTTATACCTCGCGATATGTCAAATGATGCTTTGCAAAAAATTGCCATGATTGGAGGATGGGAACAAAAAAGTCCTACAATTTCATCCACCACCCACCCCAAAAATTGTTTTTGTACTATTCTCGACTAGATTTATATTCATCGATAAACTTTAAGTTTCATAGTATTATCTCTCAGCGTTCAAACATTATGACCATATAAAGTTTAAACCCCCGCAATTTGAGGAGGTTACAGTCTTTCCTGAAAACAGGATATAGTTTTGAGTTTTTTATTTAAAACAAAAAAAAAATGGAAAAATTATCCCCATATTGCATAAAAAATGCTCGACGGATATCCTATAAGATAACAAACTTATAATAAAAAAAAAAAAAAAAAAAAAAACGCAATAAATAAACAATATAAAAGATATAAAGAAATGTTCCATTAACAATTTACAATATTTTTAAAGCATAAAATAAATTTTTAAAAATAATACGTCAAAATTATTTTAGTGATTAAACATGCTCAAAATTAATCATATCGAGTTAAATAAATGTTTTTATGAAAACTTGTACTTTTAAAATCATAATTGATATCGTTTCTGCTGTCTGTCAAGTAGTCGCCTTTTTTTATCCAGTTATCTCCATCAGATTTCCATCCGTTTCTTAAAACTGCAAACACCTTTATGAAAAGAATAAGATCAAATATCCATAGTTTAAAATTTAACTGTCATTTGCTTAAAATAAAAAATAATGCAAACCAACTTATACAAAAAAAATTAACATCTAACGTTTTTATTTAATTTTTTTGTCAATGACTTGAAATTTTCAAGTAACTTATATTTTAAAAAATTTAATTACTTTAAAATATCGTAAAAATAAGTCTTTCAGGCCGTGGCACAATGGGGGAACTACATCAGAGAGTCATTTTAAAATAAAGTTTTTTTTCCATATTTCAAAAAATTAAATCTACAACAAGTATCAATTTAAACTTTTATCAACTTCTATTTTAGCAAATCGATCATTTAAAAATACAATTAAAAAAATTATAAACCAGAGAATTGTTTAGTATAAAGTTAAATTACCGTAGCAATAATAATACAATATCGTTGTATAACACTTCGGAAAACCGAAAATATATTCAGCATTTAGTAGTAATTCATACAAGATCCGAAAATCCCAGGATTATTTAAAAAATACCCTGAGATTTAAAGATTTCATTTTGTTGGAAAGTAACAAAATGTATTAGGTATTCATACAATCCAAAGTTTTCATTATTAAATCAAAACAAATGTTTTTACAAACTCAGATAGTTATGCTGATTATTTTAAGATATGGTGACACAGTGTATAATGACCAGAACTGGCTTAAATCTAAGAGGGCAGTTACCGCCATCTTGGATTTATACAAACCCTAATAAAGTTTAAACTGTTTAACTAATCTTCTCCAAAATCTTAGAGAAGGTAGATCATAGCAAGTATATGCTAAGATCTACCTATATATATAAGAATATTGCTAATATGCAAGTTCTTTTGAGTAAAAAAATACTGCCTTGCAGAATTTACACTTGTTTGCTCAGCAGTTCAGTCATACAATAAAATGACAAATCTCTCTAGTAACAACATTGTTTCCTCAGTCATTGGATCATGAGCTGTAGAAAGTGCCAAAAATGCATCAGTTACATCATTGAAGGAAGACCAAGTAGACCATGCTGTTTTTTTACTTTTGCCACAAAAAGCTGAGGTTGTATCGCTACCAGTAAATGCATGAAAAGCCGGTAAAGCTTTTGATTTTAATGGTCCAAGACTGTTGGCTATTTCATGTACTGCAATGTAACGGAAACTCTTCCCAGTGCTAAATGCAGCCCACAGTTGATTGCATAAAATTTTGACCCAAAAGGATATTGCTATGATAAGAACATCTGTATCTACTGTGCGTATTGCAATAATCTTGTAACCAGCCTTTGCTGCATATATCATGCAGCAAAGGCTGGCATGTAAAATGAGGCGAGTATCAGCCTCTTCATGAGAGCATGGTTCAAGATTGTCAAAGGTACAAGAGCTTGAAAACAGAACATGTTCTCCGACAGTGGCTATTATAACTTTTGACTCGAGTAATTGAGTCAAAAGTTATAATAGCCACTGTTATAACTTTTGACTCGAGTAATTCAGTGTTGCTTTGGGTGATTTTTTCTAAGCATGTAATTAAATCAGACTTGGTTCCAAATCAAAGAGTCCTAAATTCAGAGATTGATAGGGGATATGACTAACTTTCATGCTCAAAAAATGTTTATAAACTCCCGTCTCTTGTTTAATAACCAATGTATGATCTGGAAAATAAATCACAGTCGCTTTGCATTGATTTCAAGCATTTGGTAACACGATTGCTGAATGCTGAGTTGTAAATGGGTGCAGATTGTTGTGTTTTAGGGGTGCATATACACCTGCAGTTCTGTTAACAAAACGATATTGAACAAATTTTTTGTACTAAGTTTGGCCTGCATCATGAATTGATATAATATCGGTTGCAGTACAGCTCATAATATGCCTGCTATGTAATACCACAAAATCTTCACTGTCATCTTGAAATGGGTTGCCCATATTAACTAATGTATCAACAAGAGCATTTACATCATGTTTGAAAGCTGTCTGAATATTTTCCTGTTGATCATGATGTTTATAATCTGCATTGGTCCCACGCATCCCAAATTGAAATTCTTCTACAAGCATAGATACTTCCGGTCCTGCAATCATCCAATGACATAATGTGTGTTCGTCTTGTGTTAAACCAATAGCACCATTATCAGCCTTACTGCAGCATTGCACTATTCATGGCTTTGATCAATAGCCATTGCTGAAAATTTTCGTATAGCTTTTTTAACTGTAAATTTGCCCATGTTAAATGCAGCTAACGGTGATGAACTACTCTGCTAAAGACAAACCATGTCTCGAATGTGTACAGATAACCATCAAGCATAATGAGTTCAATCAAGTGAAAAAAACCATGGCACCAGTTTTGTCAAGCTATCTAAATATAGATCAAAGTTTGAAGTACGCAGAGACCTGATAAACGTAAACAGAATAAGCTGCATTTCTTTGACTGTACTCCAATAAGCAAACTGTGGATGAACCATTTGCTTCACGCACCAGCTAGTGAAAGACAGCAGTTGAACGCCATCATTGAGCAAACTACAATACGAATCGTATGCACAAACCTTGACGAACAAGGCCGCTGCGCGGAGAAACAAGTTGAGCGCGGTACTACCAGGGACATGGTGGGAATCGAACTCGGAACCTCTCGCTTATGAAGAAAGTGCTCTACTACTACACCACTACCGCAATAAAAGTATTAAAAGTAAGTAGCTGAATTATTGTAAGTGCAGCAGGAGTTTTATTTGGCTTGGTTTGTATGTCAATGCTGGGATCTAGTATCATAGTGACAAGTGCAAGGAGGTTTTGTTATACTGACCTTTCTTGACACTCTGGTTGAAATGTACCTGTAAAAGGCTAGGCAGTGTCAAATATAGTTTGGCGTATAATCTGGGCAGCTCTTGACAAACACATTGTATCATGATCACAGTCATATTGACAGGCTTTATAAAGTGCTGGACCAATGTCACAACTCAAAACTAGTAAAACATCTTGACCGTCCTGTTGCGCATGTATGTTAGGAAAATGGGCTTGTAGTCTTTCAAACGTGTGCTGTGCAAACACTGAGTTGGTGTATGTAGCCTTTATTCAGTTAGTTGGGATAACCAATTAGCGTATAGTCTAGCTAAATCAGCTAGTTTGAAGATGGGTGTTATACCATTCTTTGACCTTGTTTCTTCAATGTAAGCTATCAACTGAGCAAAAACAATACTATGTACACAGTTGACTTCATTATTTACTCGCTGCGTTTCAGCATGCATGCGCCTATCAAAAGCACGCTTTTTGTTGTACAGTTCATTGAGACACTTTTATGATACTTAGCAATTGAGCAATTAAATCTAAGTCGCTTAACTTAGTCAATAATGAGGAATCACACAAAGTAATAGCACACTGGCGGACTTTAATATCCAGATCTGTTGTGCAGACACTGTGCAATAAGTTTTTTGACTCATTGATATCACAAATAAAACAAACCAGTTGTGTGTAAACCAAAGTTGATTTTCTCAAATCACTGGACATTGATCGCCTGAATAAACTATGCTCAACGTTTAGTGCTTCGGCTTCATTTAATGATGATTCACCCTCTGCAACTAGTGATGAACAACAAAGACTCAATGTTCAGTTGAGTTCAGTGGAATAGTAAAACATCCTACAAGATTTATGCCACTTGGCCTTGTTTGAAATCAAAGTAGTTTCAAAGCCACTGTCATCGTCTAGTGTATATTATCTCTGAATATAAAAACCAGGCGGTAGCAAATCAGCCTGCACAAAGTGTGGGAAGATTGCTGCAAGTGATTTCTAACTTGCTAAACAATCCGAACGCTTAGAATTAGTAGGACATATCAATTTGTCTGCAGAGGTATTTTGGCAGAAAATACAGTTTTGCCAGTCAATTGGATTAGGGCCGTTGAAAGCATCATTTGATTGTGCAATGATATACCGCTTGGTCATAATATATATGTATAGAGGCCTATGAATAAAAATAAAATATATAACCTGCAGATAGTCAGCACAGAATATGGTGTTATTTAATACTTTATAGCAACTAATAATTTTGGACTCAATCTGAATATATTTGACTATAATGATAACTAAAAAAACAAATAAAATAATACATAAAAAATACAATATAAATATATATATATATATATATTCATTTATAAAATAAATAGTACAATAAAAAAAACAAAACATAAACATAAACACCGTTGTATTTTTTTTTCTCTAGCATTTACAAACATGACTTTATTTTAAATGTAGGAATGTAATATAATCATGGTAAATCATACAAAAAAAGTTACCAATTCTAATCTAAAAGCTTAATATTTAATTCTAATCTAGACATTTATTTATAGCCGCCTAACAGCACATTATAAAAAATAACAATAAACTTACTTTTAATCAATAAACACTGTTTCCATTTTATTCTAAACTTTTACATTTTATTTGTGACGCTTCGCTTGCTGAAAAATATCTTTGTCTCCTTTTTTAAAGCGCAATGTGATTGGACAACTTTAAACTATGCGGCAATTTTACGGTTTTTCGTTAGAAATTATGTTGCTAAAAATAGTTATGTTAAAAATGACATCATTATTCTTTGTCTCCCTCCAGCTCATTTACTATACCTCTTTGGTAAAACTGAACATGCTTCTATATCTTAAATGTATTATATTTTCTACAAATAAAAAAAGTTTCATGTTTTTATCCACTTTTGCACAACTGTTATGCTAAAAAATTAAATTGCTGCACTAAATTAAACTATAGTGTGCAGGGTTGGCGTCAAATACATTTGATCAAATGATGACAAAGTTCTACTTGGAGTTTGTGAAAAATGTCCCTCTTGTTTGAGAAGGAAGGAGAGGACATCACATTCCCATCATTGCATAAGTTTGATACTAGGATAAGACGGGGTGAATTCGTCACGGAGCAAATTCATCACTTATGCAACTCAGCTTTAACACAATAATGCATAAAAACTAAAAAATCTATTTACAAGGTTTTTTTGAAACTTTTTCAACTGATATTTGTATAATATCACTATATAAAGGTTTTGTATATTTTCCTTTGATTATTCTTTAAATATTGGGAGTAAACATTGAAGTTGAAAAAATATTATATAAATAAAATAAATGCTCATTGTCAAAAAATAATCAAAATACGCAATGTTTTGACCGCAAAGTATATATATTTCGATAGATCAATGTCAGTATTTTTAAAATAACTTTAAATAATTTAAGTTGCTATGTTTTCTCTTTTGGAATCCTCACGCAATGCTTGTTTGCACATGCTTTAATGAGGGGCAAATTTGTCATTAAAGAAAAGATAATACTTAAGTTAAATTAGGTTCTTTGATCACGCAAATTTTTAAACTACATAGTGCCGTTTGAGAGAAAATCAAATTGTACTCAAAATGCACTTTTAAAGCTTTAGAAACATGTAAACAAGCAATCTAAATAATTTTCATGTATAATCTAAAATGTATATATAGTAAATAATAAGAATATAAAATTTGATTTAAAATTGTAATGAAAGCGGCCTTTCATCTGTGCCAAGAGGTTCTGTGTTAACACAGAACCTCTTGGCACAGATGAAAGGCTCTTGTGAGGTACAAAAGTTAAATATTAGTGAATGTGGCACACTAACAACATACCTGGCATACACTGTCAGTGCAGTAAGAGACAACTTATCACCATTTTCATATTTAAGGAAACAAAGATTCCAGATGCATCTAAAATTCCTTTGGGTACAAAAGTACAGTGCAGTATAAGCTAATATATTGATCAAGAGAGCTTGACTTTTTACATCATTTTTATGAATTTTGTACAAAAGTAGATGGAAAAATAGTATTGTTATTTTTGGATGATTAATTTTTGAATCAATTGAATTAGCAATAGAGATGGATATTCAAATAATATGTATTCTACCTCATAGTACACATCACTACCAACCACTTGACACACATGTTAATAAAGTAGTTAAACATATGTGGTCTTAGGCCTTGTCTAATTGCTTAGCTGAAAATATGATACTTCTATGCCTCGTTGCAACTTTCACATTATTTTTAACAAAATATGGCCCAACATACTTACAAAAAGAAGATTGATTGTTAATATACTTTACCATTGCGGTTTGCATCCCTTAAGAAATACAGTGAATGACTTCAAATACAAAAAAAAAAAAGGTGTTTAATAAAACAACAATTCATCCAAATTTATCTATTTTAAGGACTATTGTATCTTCTCTGGAAAAAAAAGCAAACCTACTCACTTAAAATGCCATAATGCATTTTATTGCTGGTGGTGCTTATTACACCACCAGATTATATTAAGTTTATAAAGGAGCCTCCTGCTAAAAAGGCTTCAATAAAAGATGTAGTCAGTGTTAAACAGAAGTCAAAAAAAAAAATAAAAAAAAATAAGTCAAATCAAAAACAAAGAAGATTTATTTTTCAGCTGATTCTGATCACCCAAGTTCATCTTGTCATTTTATTCTAAAAAATAATACTGAGAAAGGCTTTTGTTGCGTTTGTGCAGCTGTTTGAGGAGAAGCAAACAAAGTTTGGCTTGAATGTTAAAGTTGCAATCAGTGGGCATGTGAAGGATGTTTTGGAGTTGATACATATGCAAATTGTGTGAAAAGGACATATAAACGTCTTGTAAATTCTTAAATAGTCATAGTGATATAATTTTTGTCATTGCTTTACATGCTATTTTGTACGCTAGCACGGTTAGATGTGTTTCATTTGTACCAAAATCATTGTTTGAAATTTTTTAGAAAAAGTTTAACAATTGACGTCCTTTTAGATATTTTAGAAATCAGGAAACTGACTTTCAGTAATTCTATCTTGTTGTTATCTGAAGGCTACTTCAGTAATTCTATCTGAAGCTATCTGTAAGCTATCAGTAGTTCTATCTACATCACTTAGGGGTTTACTATTCTGGATTAAGGAAATCATTCTACTATTACCTCAAAAATAATGCTTTGTATCAAAGCTTTTTTTCTCCTAGATAAGCTGTCTTTACCACTAGTAAGGAATTTCATCTATTGCCCAAGTAATGTATTTTTCAATTAGTTTAGTTGTACTGACAAATTTGCCCTGTAATTGATGAATTTGCCCCGTAATTGACAAATTCGTCTCTCATGACTTAATGATGAAAAAATCAAGTTCTACGCAAAAGTAACTTTAGAATTTATTTTGATTCAATATATTAACAAAGTTAATATGTTGAATCAAAATAAAGAGACCCAAATTAATAAAAAACGCTTTTAAACTAGAAAAGTTTATTTATTTATATGCAAATTCATTTTGATAAAGTAAAACATGACAAACTCGCCCTGCCTAACTCTATAAAACTTCAACCAATAATTCGAGACTCTCACTGTGACTGTTTGATCTGTTCAATTGAAAAACTAAGAATCAACGGTCAAATGAAAATTGAATTTGCACACCTTTTTCAAAAGTCGAAAAAAAATACTCAGGTCGTTTTCCAATTATTGGCAGAGGATTGCCTCACAACTCCCCGAAAGGCACTTTGAGAAATAATCTTGTTACTGTTGCTACAAAAGATTCTTTGATATCAAAAAGAGTTCCAGCTCTTGTTGTATTAAAAAAAAGCTTTAAGTTAATCAAACTGTTCTCCACATGGAACAGTTTGATTAACTTAACCTTGTGGTGGAAGGATGCTCCCAGTAACACCAGGTAAGAATTTTTTCACGGCACCAATTTTTAGTTCTTTTTTTATAGGTACGAATTTTCATAGTTCGAATTAATGACAGGTTAAACTTTTAACATTTTGTATTCATTATAGGTTCATAATCAGCTAGACAAATCCATCAATAAGTGTGAAAGACCTTGCTCAAGTTCAAGCTAAAACAGGGCTTTCAAACTATGGCATCAACGGGTTAGCAGTTACTATTAATCAGTCAACCTCACAACAGATTGTTGAAAAAATTATGCCATAAAATTTGATGATCTCAGCAAGCAGTTTGCACATCAATTTTTGATGTGCAAGCTGCTTTTATTTAACTTCATCAACTCAAGATGGATATGTGAGAACTGTCATACATTGTAAGGACTTCCATGAGCCTAAAAATGAAATCATATCCATGAGAAGTAGGTCATAAAATCACATTGTAAAGATTGGAATTGATGGAGAAGGTGGGTTGCTGAAAGTTAGCCTGAGAATTATTGAATTAATTCATAAACCTAGCATTCCCCCAGCAAAACTCAACTGCACAAGTAAGGTTTTCAAGGACACTGGTGTCAAACGACAACTCACTATTGCTGTCTCTGAGTGGCTGCAAGAAATTTATACTAATGGCTTGCAAGTATTTGAGTTGATTAATTTGAAAGACCAGGAATTTATTCTGTGATCTAAAACTTGAAAATATTACTTTTGGGCTTCAAGCACACTCAAGTGCACATCCCTGCCCCTGCTGTGAATTGGGTTCAAAGGAACTTGTTAATAAAGAGAAATTAAGAACTTTTATATCTCTGGAAAAAAAAGTTTACAAAAATGTTTTTTATTCTCCAATATTTAAACTACCTAGAGACACTTTGATTTTGAAGCTCTTTCCTTCCATGGAATTGCATCTCCTAATTTTATTTAGTGTTTATAATTATCTGTTTACTGCACTACTTCAAGTTTTACTTAAAGCAGGCAAAATCACAGCATCATAAACAGGCAAGAAATGCATCACAACTTTCAGATACATCAGAAAAGGTACAAAAAATCCAATCATCATCCAGATTACAGTAAGTAGTTGGAGTGTTTAAACGAGTGTTTAATTGACTTCAATATTAAATATTGCTTGTGAAAAGTCATTTTAAGAAGGATTTAAGAATGAATTATTTTAAAGTTTGTTCCATGTAAAAGAAACAGTTTTTTTGAGAATATATTTCATGTTTGTTACTTGTATAGCTTCAAGAACATATCATTTTGTTTTCTTTGTTCATATTAATGTAAATTGGAGATTTTTATTTCTGTTTTACTAAGCAAAATATGCTGTTATTTTGAATGTTTGCGCAATCAATAAAATATGAAAATTCAAATGTAAATAACTTGCTAAGATATTGTAATCTGATTTTGATACTTATATCTAAGTGATCTCCATAGTGTAGGCTATCATTCCACCAAAGGGTTTCTCCAGGTCAGAAAGTTAAGATTAGAACCTGTTTTATAACACTGTGCTGTATATATATATATACATAAATACATATATACATATATATATATATATATATATATATATATATATATATATATATATATATATATATATATATATATATATATATATTAGGGGTGCATCGATGCATGGGCCTGCTGATGCATCGACCATTTAGCCGATGCATTGGCATCGGCCTTCTAAACATCAGCCGATGCCGATTGTTTTGAAATTTTTGAAATTTTATTTTTGATTCTGTGTTTCTATATTATATCCAAACATAGAATTATGCCTTAAACATAAATACAATGTATAAGTCTAACTTATTAATAATAAGTTATTATATAGGCATATATGCAACCACTAAACTAAAAATTTTTGAGTGCTTTTAACAGGGCTCTCTACTTTTTTAAAGTTTTCTTATAATTTAGTACATTAATTATATAACTTATGGATCCAAAACTCTACAAAGAAGTTTAAAATCAAGAAATGCACGTTTAAAAAATATAAACATAAAGTATAACATATTTAAAACATAATAGACCAACTTGCATCATGTTAAAAATAAATATAAATTTTTATTATGTTATGAAAAGTAATAAAATATGTTATATAAAACTGTGAATCTATTTTTTTGTTTCTGTTTCTCCAAAAAATTTCCAATTCTCATGCACAAAAGCTAGATTTTCTCCATGTTCTGCAGTTAGTCAGGACCGTGTCGATTTATAAATATTTCCCCCAGTACTAAACAATCTTTCACTGAACACAGAAGAAAGCGGAGCTCCTAAATTTTTTTTGGCAAGGTATGAATGGTCTAAAATATTATTGCTACTAGAGTGTTTCTTTATACATGTATTTTTGTAATTTCCCCACCATTTTTATGGACACTCTTTTTGATGCAGATTAGGCAGTGATAAGAAAAAGTTGATTTCATTAGTTCTAAAAGAAAAGTTAACAAAAAATATAAAAACTAATCTAAAATGTAAAGTATGAATTTTTATTATTAAAAGTTGTTAAATATTAATGAATATTAGTAATATTATTTTATTTCATTTTATTTTTCAATTTTTATTTGTTTATGATAATTTAGAATTTAGTTTTATCTATAATAATTTATTATAAATTGGAAAAGAACAAAAAGTTATCAAAGTTCTTATTTAAAAAAATCATTTTAACTTACATTTTTTCCTTTTTCTCTAAATTTTTATTTAGGTTCATGTATTTCTTTTGAATATTTGATTTTATTGTGTCTTTCTCCTCATCTGATATGGCATAACTAAGTTTGAGTCTTGGATCTAAAACTGTAGACATGTTCAAGTTTTTGTTATATTTATAGCTGGAAAACCTTGAGATAAAATCTTTTTTCAACTCTTCTATTATAGTTTTTATTTCACCTGCATTTTCTGAAGCATAGGCTAGGTACGCTTCCATTGAAACTATTAATGGAATAATTTGAGACACTGATGCCCTATTTTTACTCATCTCTAGTGTAGCCACCTCAAAATGCTTTAAAACTAAGATAAGCACCTCAGCTAATAAACATTGGTCTTCATTAAGATTAGAGGCATTACACTTTTGATTTCTAATAAAAAATAATGTTAGTGAAGTTTTTTGTTCAACTAGTCTTTCTAGCATGTAAAATGTCGAGTTCCATCTTGTTACTACATCTTGTATAAGTGAATGTTGGGGTAACTTTAGCTGTTGTTGAATTTCATGTAGCATATCCATGGAAGATGAAGAATGATGAAAGTGTGTGACAATTTTTCTAGACTTAGCTATAAGATCATTTACAATTGTTTGCTATTTGAAAAGCTTATCGGTTATACAAAGCTGAAGAGTGTGGATTACACAACTTAGAGAATTTTTTTCTAAATCAGCCTCTTTTATGGCTAATTTCATATTAGCAGCATTGTCAGAGAAAACAAAGCACACTTTGTTGGTTGGTATTTTCCATTCATTTAAAGAATCTTTTAGAAATTTTGATATTTTAACACCTGTATGAGAGCCTGTTATTTTTTTAAGTTGTAGCACAGCTGTCATAGAATTAAACTCTTTGTTTATCCAGTGTGCTGTTAATTAATAAAAGCTTAGATCATTGTGATGTGTAGTCCATCTGTCAGTGGTAAAACTCAAAAAATCTGCTTTTGCTACATCATTCATAATTAATATTTTCATTCTTTCATAAATTAAAGGAACAACTGTTTCAGTCATATGTTTTCTAGAGGGCATGGTATACCTTGGTTCAAGATGCATAATTAGTTTTTTAAATCCTTGATCTGTAACTAAAGAATACGGCTGAATGTCTACACATCATTTCTCCGATAAGCATAATTATTTTTTGAGCTCTTTGTTCACTTGAAGTCCATTTCCTATGCTTATTAATAGTTTCCTCAAGCTTAGATTAATGTTTTTGATCTAGAATAACTGTAACACTGTTGCTAATGGATACTTTGCTATTATCATTCTCTTTACTGGTTGAAGTAGATGCAATAACATTTTTTTTTCTGTGTTAATTTTTTTGAAACATTTTAGATCTTCTACTTTCTGGAAAACTTTTATATATTTTGCTTTCATATGCCCTCTTAAAGTAGATGTTGTCATTTTTTTGACAGATGTTCCTCCTCTTGATATTTTCATTTTGCAAAATTTACAAATTGCTTTTGAGCGATTATTTTCATCAATATCAAAATAGTCCCAGATTGGACTTTTCGTTGCTTTACTCATTGTTTCTTTAATTCTAATTTAATAATATCTCTAAATTTAATTCTACATTAGGAAAGAAAAGTTTTTATTTCATTGTGCACTATTTTTATAAAAGAGTAGAACAAAAGAGAAAGAAAAGTTAAATTTGAATTGAATTGAATGAATAACGTTGTATAGAATTTTTTTTTTTTGCGTCATTTCTTCCTTTTTTAGTTGAGAGAAATAAAAGTTTAATTGAAACAATATTTTGAATAAATGGGAACTGGAAGAGAAAATTGCTTTAATAGCGTTTAATAGATAAACATTTAAAATAAGTATTGTTTTATATTTTAACTTTGTAAAAACATTTGCTAAAAACTTGCCAATTATTAGAAGTAACGGCATTAAAATCTTCCATTCATTCTTTATAAAAACAAAATCGTTCTAATTTGAACAAAATGACGAAAGCTAGATTTTCTCCATGTTCTGCAGTTAGTCAGGACCGTGTCGATTCATAAATATTTCCCCCAGTACTAAACTATCTTTCACTGAACACAGAAGAAAGCGGAGCTCCTAAATATTTTTTGGCAAGGTATGAGAGGTCTAAAATATTATTGCTACTAGAGTGTAATAATAGAGTGTAATACTAGAAAAATAAATAAACATTTATAAAACAAGCTTTTCAATTGAAGTAATTGGTCTAATTGTCAAGAACAATAAAAAAATAAATGGAAAATAAACTTCAACAATAACATTTTCAAAATGTTACTTTCATCGTCACATGAATGGAATGTGGCATTTCCATTCAGGTGTATATTTCCATCATATATCCAGTTTCAGGGTACGATGCCGATAGGTACAGGCCGATGCATTGGCATCGGCGTGTACCTATCGGCATCGGCCAAAAGTAGGCATCGGTGCACCACTAATATACATATATATATATATATATATATATATATATATATATATATATATATATATATATATATACATATATATATATATATATATATATATATATATATATATATATATATATATATATATATATATATATATATTGATAATTAGATGAATAATAATTTTTATAGCTTAAAAACTAAAATTAATCAAATGAAATAAAAATAATATCTAAAAAAATAAAATAAATATATGAAATAAATAATAATAATATATTAAAATATATATATATATATAAATTAGATATATTATTTAAATAATATATAAAATATATAAAAATAAGCAATAAAAAAAAAAGCAATAATATATAAAATATATAAAAAAAAAAAAAAAAACAACTAAAACTAATCATAACATGATGATAAAGAAGTGTTAACTTACAGATATATGAGTGCTTGGTATATATATATATATATATATATATATATATATATATATATATATATATATATATATATATATATATATATATATATATATATATATATATATATATATATATTGATAATTAGATGAATAATAATTTTTATAGCTTAAAAACTAAAATTAATCAAATGAAATAAAAATAATATCTAAAAAAATAAAATAAATATATGAAATAAATAATAATAATATATTAAAATATATATATATATATATATATATTAGATATATTATATAAATAATATATAAAATATATAAAAATAAGCAATAAAAAAAAAGCAATAATATATAAAATATATATAAAAAAAAAATAAACAACTAAAACTAATCATAACATGATGATAAAGAAGTGTTAACTTACAGATATATGAGTGCTTGGTGCGATATTATTTGCAATGCCTGTTACTGAATACGATAATGTTGTTGAAGGACTATAATTCGAAAGATCGATAAAATTTTCTTTCAAAGTTACAGAAGGAACATCCTGTAATGAAGCATCTTCTACTTTAACAAACAACCAAGAACCACTTTTAAGAAAAGCTGGTGACTCACCATTGAAATAAACATTACCAGATACATTAAAAGTCCAGCATCTGGTTATAGTTAAAAGCAGTACATAAAATGACTGCAAACTATTCAATTTTATTTCCATGACTAAAAAAATTATAAAATATATATGTAAATATAAAATTTTATTTCCATGACTAAAAAAATAATAAAATATATAGTATATATAAATACATAAAAGAATGTATATATATATATATATATATATATATATATATATATATATATATATATATATATATATATATACATATAAATATATATGTATATATATAGATCTATAGTTTGTTGGCATTGGGAAGAGCGGAAGGAAAAAAGTGATTCTTACGCCAACACATACGTCACTTTTAATTACTTTTGACTTTCGTCCAACATTTTCGTGTTGGACGAAAGTCAAAACCATTAATTTAATTACAAATTAATTGTTATATAAAAAAACCACAAAAACGCAAATTTAATTGACCAGAATGTTTTTAAAAACATTCTGAATGTTTTTAAAACATTCTGAATGTTTTTAACAATATAAACAATGTTTTTATTTTTATTTTTTTTAATAAAATGTTTTTATTTTTATTTTTTTTAATAAAATGTTGTTATTTTTATTTTTTTTACTGTAAATCATGCGCGGAGTGTTGCTACATTGACTATCTTATAGCCTGACTCCCAAGGGAGTGCTGCTACATCGACTGACAAATAGCCTGACTCGCAAGGGAGTGCTGCTACATCGACTGACAAATAGCCTGACTCGCAAGGGAGTGCTGCTACATCGACTGACAAATAGCCTGACTCGCAAGGGAGTGCTGCTACATCGACTGACAAATAGCCTGACCCGCAAGGGAGTGCTGCTACATCGACCGAGGGTTTGGTTGGGGCAGGCAGTCTATCATTATTAAAAAAAAAAAATTCCGGTCTTGCATTTTAATTTTTACTTTTTGTCAACAAAATATGGAAAAAACTTTCGGACAACATCTAAGGGTTCTATATATATATATATATATATATGTATATATGTATATATATATGTATATATATATATATATATATATATATATATATATATATATATATATATATATATATATATATATATATATATTCCTATAGCTTGACTTTTAAATTTACTTTAAAAAAAATTTACTGTAAAAACCATTAAATTTAATTAGGAAAACTAATCAAGTTTTACCATCTTTTAAAAGCCACAAAAAGCAAATTAACAGACTGGAATGTTTTCTTATTTTTTTTACTGTTTACATATATCAACTGACAAATAGGTAGAACATGGAGGAGCGTTGCTTCATTAACTGACAATTAGGTAGAATATGCGAAATAGAATAGAAAGTGCTGCCGCATTGACTTAGGGTTATGTTCTGGACAGGCAACCTAACAACTAAAAAAAAAAACTTTTAATTTTTAAACTTTTTCCAGTCTTCTAAATTAATTCTTTTTAAAAAAAAACTACAGTTTATAGTTTGTGGTAAAAATTAAAGATGGACAAGCTAAAGGATATATCTACTATAGAGTATATAGATCAGTAAATGCTTACTAGTTTTGTTTATCTTTATAGCATACAGCTTTTTCAGAAAAAGAAAAAACAAAGAATAATAAAAGAAAAGATTGCTGCCCAATTCCAAACTTTCAGACAATGTAGGGACACTCTTTTGTAGCAGCAGACTATAAAATAGTCAATGTATGTATTGAAGTCCCCAAACAGGGGCAATACATACATTGTATTGGTTCATCAGCTCAGTAACATACATTCAAACAGCAGGCTATTTCAATGTAACATCAGACATGTTATCTAAACAAAGCACATCTAGATCATAGATCAAATGTAAATTTCTAGCCCCCTAAATTAGTATGATTTAGGGAGCTAGAAATTTACATTTGATCTATGATCTAGATGTGCTGTCCTAATCATACTTATGATTAATCATGATTGGGACAGCAGAGCGCAACTTATATATTTAGACATAAGCACAACCAAATGAACATATATATACATATAACTTTTTTTATTATTTATCTTACATCAGCGCAGTGAGTTTACAACATCAACTAAGGTTTTACTTAGGACAGCAGTGTATTATTTTATAGTAGAACCTTAAGTTATACAGTGTTTTGCAGATTAGGACTGGATATGCCATTGTGCACTTTCATGCTTCACATATCATCATGATTATGATCATGTTGATCATGATGATGCTTATATATATAATTATGCATGCATATATATAAAATAAATAAACTAGATTAACTCAATAAATAAATTAGAGCTGTATAGTATTAG
>NC_088930.1:28590000-28757500 GCF_038396675.1 Hydra vulgaris | reverse complement strand
AAAAATTTATTATAATTTTTTTTATTTTTTTCACAATGTTTTTCTCAATGTTTTTTATAAAACTCAATGTTTTTTATAAGAATATAATAATAACTAATTAATTATATAATAACTAATTAATAATATAATTAATAGAATAATTATTATATTTAAAATTTTTATATAATTTTTCTTCTTTTAAGACCCAAATTGATATACTTTTGAAGAACTTTTTTTTAAAAAAATTTTTAATAACAGTATTATTTTATTATATAAAACACATTTAGAGGGTGGGAGCAGACATTTTTAATAAAAGTTGATTTTCCGGACATCATAATATATATATATATATATATATATATATATATATATATATATATATATATATATATATATATATATATATATATATATATATATATATATAGTAGTAACAGTATCAAAAACAGCCTAAACTAACTGAACTAATTCAAAAACGGACTTTCTGGATTTATATCAAAATTAAAATTGAATAAAATTAAAACTGTGAAAAAAGAAATATCAAAATCCTAAAAGCAGTATAAGATTAAAATTTGAAGAAAATGATTAACATCTAAACAATTAAATATTGAATAAAGTCGAAAATTAATAAAATGATTATGATTTAATTTATTTGATAGACTGTCTGCCCAAACCAAACCTTTAGTTAATGTAGCAGCACTCCTTGCATGTTTGACCTAATTGTCAGTTGATGAAGCAACACTCCTCGCATGTTCTGCCACTTTGCTAGTTTTTCGATACTATTCCTAAATCCAAATTTCAATATTATTCCATATAGGCATTTTTGACATTATTCCCTTTAAATAGGCATTTTTGACATAAATTCTACATATATAATATATGTATATATACTCTATAATATATGTACTCTTTTTGAGCAAGTTAAAATATTTACTCTTATTGCTGCAAAAGCGACATGCGCATATTATACAGTAAAGCATCATCAAAGTTATCAATCAAAACTGTTTCATAAAACTATATAAAATACAAAAACACAAGTCATTGTAGATAACATGTTGACTTTTAACTCATTACAGAGACCAATAGAATTATTAGCAGACATTTCTTATATTGGAATTTCTACTGATGGATCTAACCACAATGCATTAAAATTGTTTCCGGTATTATTTCATTTTTTGATAAGCAATAAAATCGTATTTTTCATCTCAAGATCAAGGACCTTTAATAATAACAAATATTTTTTGAAAATCCATCAAGTGAAGCTCACCTTTTGTTTACTCATTCTGTTATTTTTGTTTTTCACAGCAATGAAAATATTGAAAAAGAAAAAAACTCTAAAAAAAGAGTTGAGACTAATTTAACAGAGAGATAAGAAAGCAAATATTTACCATTACAGGTGAAACATGTAATAAAGCATAAAGCATAAAGAAATGATACAACATCTTCAGAATTCCGAAAGACATGTACTTTTTTTTTTATGCGATTTCAATGCACAATGCAAATGCAGAAAGAATTTTCAGCATGATGAAGTATTTGACTGATGAGAAAAATAGACTATTGGCAGAATCAGTAAAAAACTTGCTGATGGTACAATTTAATTTTAAAAACCTTAATTGTGAACAATTTTTTAAATACTATAAGGGTTATAAACTTTTGTTAAACAAAGTTAGAAGCAAAACCAAATAAAATTTCACATAAATGTGCTCTTTTTAGTCCAGTTGGTAACCCTATATTATATATATATATATATATATATATATATATATATATATATATATATATATATATATATATATATATATATATATATATATATATATAATAGTAGTAGTAGTAGTAGTAGTAGTAGTAGTAGTAGTAGTAGTAGTAGTAGTAGTAGTAGTAGCCATTGCAACGGAGTTAATAGCAAGAATTAGTCGCAGCACTTATTTTTATAAGAAAAAGTGAACATAAGTGTATGCAAATATTTAACTTATATAAACTTAAAATTATGTACTGATAAATATATATAAAGTTTAACAGTTTTATTTTCACTTGAAAATTGTATTGTGGGAGTATCTCTCTAATTTTGATATATAGCATTTATTTGCCATTTTATAAAGTCTTTTATTTATTAAATAGTGTTAAAATAGTTTCAAAACAATACGCCTTAATGGCTAAAGTGGTTAGCTTTTCTAAAGAACCACTTTTCAGTGGTTCAAATCTTTATTCTGGTACAATTAATTTTTTTTTAAATATTTTTCAATTTTTAAAACACAAAATAAAACATTTTTGAAGTTCTATGGATATTATATACATAACATATATAAAGATACTATATACTATAACAAATAAAAAGAAGATAATTTTTAAAAAAGCTTAAAATTCCTAAAAACATCAAAACACCGGGAGAAATTTGTTGCATATGTTATGATGAAGATACTTATGTTATTAATGTGCTCCGGTTATTATTTGAATCTGCGCAATTAACACACAATTAACAAAGACAAATAGCGGTTTGTACAATACCTACAAAACCTTGAATTAGTAAATTTATGATATAATAAAAAAAAATTTTCTTCATAACTTTAAAAAATAGACATTTTTATTATAAATACACAAATAATCATTACAAATAGATATAGTTATCATTTACTTTTATTTTATTGATATGCATTACACCCTTCTTCGCTTTGTTCGTTAAAAAATAAAATTATTTTAGACCGCTTAACTGTATCATTACCATTATATATATATATATATATATATATATATATATATATATATATATATATATATATATATATATATATATATATATATATATATATATATATATATATATATATAGGGGTAACCCAACGTTTAAGCGATTATATTTTTTGTATGCATTTGGTATACAATTTGGTATGCATAAAAATGCATACCAAAAATATAATTATAATAAACGGTAATTATAATTATTTATAATGATTATTTGTATATTTAAAATAATAATACTTATCATTAATCATAAAAAAATATTTAAAACAATAAGAATATTTATAATAAATATTTTACCATATTTTCAAAGTCTCTACAAATGAGAGCACAAAAAACAACTGTAGGATTACCATAAATAACACTTAACTGTAAGATTACAATAAGTATATATATATATATATATATATATATATATATATATATATATATATATATATATATATATATATATATATATATATATATATATATATATTAATTTGATCCTAAATCTAGATATTTTGAATTTTTCTAGCCTATAGAAATCTAGCAAAAAAACAGATCAAAGAATGAACTAAATATGATAAAATCATGCAACCAATCAAATAAGGCCCTCAGCTGTTTGTAATGTTTTTGCATATTATTCTTTATTATAATATATTTGATGACAAAACTTATTCAGTACTCTGCGAGTTCTCTATATCTACATACAAATAATGTTACGTTATGTACTTTTTATCCTCTTATCGTAGGTATATTTCCATTCATTTTGAATATATTTTATTTTATATCACCAAGATAAACACAAAAATATTTATTGGAATAATTATAGATAGAATATATAGGCAGATTCAATATATCAAATATCTATGTAGTTGCAAAATAAGGTGGAAAATCAAATAAACACAAACTTTTTCTTCTTTTACATTTCGATACCAGTGTATCGACGATATTATAGACCAGTTCTCGTTTGACGTAAAACTGACGTCGGAAGGCAAAATGTTGGAACAACTGAAGCTAAAATTTATATCCGAGTTAATATATCAAGTAACTATGAAGTTGCAAAATAAAGCTAGAAAAAAAAATGTTGACATAAAGAAATTTTCACTTTTTCAGTAAAAAAACATAACTTGAATAAACTAGTGATTATACCTTGGCTAACAACACTTAGACCGAAACTGCGAAAAGCACTAAAAACATATGTCTAAGTTATTTTTACAACACCACCTAATTTAAAAGCAGTTTTCTGTAACAACAAATCTAGTTTAATACCAAACAGTAACCCTGGGGTGTACAAACTTACGTGTTCGTGTGGAGAATTTATATTAAGGAAACAAAAAAGAGAATTTTGTAAAGAAGCATAGAACACCAAACTAATAGCATGAATGGTAATTGGCATGCTTCTGGAGCAACTGAGCATTGCAAAGAATGCCAGAGGATATTCGACTGGCTACACCCAAAAATTTTATCTATAAATAACAACTATCATAAAGGAAAATAAGGGAATCGCTTGAAATAACCTATGCGCAAACATCTCAGGAGGTTAACCAATCCCCGGTACTGCTTAACAGGGATAACGGGGTAAAAGTTGCTTCAAATAGTTGGAGTTACTACTTAAGAAAATCATAAAAAAACAAAACAATTTTTATTGTTTGTTTTTTTGTAATAACTTCTTTATGATTTTTAAATTTTAAATTGTAACGCTTTTTAAATTGTATTTTGTCTGATGATGGTCTATACAAATTAGACCGAAATATCACAAGAAAGAAAAATTAGTTAGTAGTCCCCCCCCCCCTTCCACCCTCTCCCCTCCTTCCCAAAAGAAAAGATAAATTAACAAAATCATTATTCAAGTGTGATATTTTTTTCAGCAAACTAATAAAATCTTATTATTAATATCTTAATAATATTTTATTATTAAAATCTTAATAATATCTTATTATTATTATCTTAATAATATCTTATTATTAATATCTTAATAATATCAAATAATATTTTTATAACAAGAAATTCATATTTTGTTGAAAAAAATGTCAAACTTTGATATTTTTTTCAACAAAATATGAATGAAAAAAAATATCACGTCTGTCTTTTGTCTTAATGACTGCAAGACATCTTTAAAAAATTTAACCTATCAAGATTTTTTGATATTGCGAGTTAAATTTTTCCACACCTCGATGAAAATTACCTTTAATTTACCTTTTAATTTTTTTTAACTTCTTTTTTTTAAAAATATTAAATAAATTGATCGAAGGACTGAGGAATCCAACCTAACATTTTGATATAGTTTTTTTTTTGAAACACTGCACAGTGGGACAAGTAGTGGACAAAATGGGAAAAATTTAATTTGTCTAATCTTGAAAACTTATTTAATTTTAGTATCTATATATATAAAAAGAAATTGATTGATTTTAATTCCCTTAGTTACCAGGACTCTGAGCATTTGAATATTGAAACTAAAAAAAAATTATAAATAAGTAATTTTGGTAACACCAATGTTGTGTGGTATTACAATTACACCTACGTTTTTAAAATAAAAAACTAGTACATGTTATTTTAGAGATAAGAAAAACCATTGTGTGAAATAAATTTGTCATAGCATGTTATCTCAGCTATACTTTAAAAATCACAGGTTAAAAAAAAAATCTTTTAGAAATTTATTTTTTGTCGCACTATAACTAATAATTGCCACAATTTGCCATGTGCTGTCTATTTATTTGAGCTATCTGATGCTTTAATCGAGTTTCCAATCAACCAAATTAAAACATATATAAAATCGTTCAGATTTTATATATGTTTTAACTTGGTTGCTATAGTACTTAAATTTGCATAGCAACAACCTATTTTTACATTAAGGCTGTTTTAACAGTATTTTATTTGTGCTAAGTACACAATATTGGGCGTATGTATTAAATTGAGATTCACAATTCTTATGAGGGTCTTTTTTTTCGGATACTATGGATACCTTACTTTGCATAGCATAACAACAACATACTTTCGGTAGTTATTTGTAATTTAGGCCCGTAACAACCGAGGCGCAGCTGGGGCATTTGTCCCCAGGGTCCTTAGAACTATTCGGGGTAGTACTGCCCCCCCTTGCCCCCAATATAACTTTTGTTCCTACGGGCCTGTAATTTAATTACTAGTACTAAAAGTAATTTAATTACTTTTAATTTTAATTGCTAACACTTATAGTAACTTAATTACTTACAAGATTAGTAGTCCACGCTGCATATATATTATAATATTTAACTTTTAAATACAAAATATTTGTTATAAGAATTATTTAGATATGATTTTATTAAACTAAGACATTTATAATTTTCTCCAAAAGAACAATCTTAGTATTTCAAAACAAAATATTATTGAAGATATCGTCGGTATATTAGGGAAATGCACTATTGTTAAGTCCAAAAACATCATTTTGAGATATCGAACATTTAATAAGATTTTGCGTAATAGTTAAAATAATACATTTTTTGGAATAGCTGAAATAAAAAATCTTCATAACTTATTGATTTATTAAAATTGTTTAAGGGAGTCTAGTCCCACATGTCATCCACAGCCTATTGTATTCCATAGCAACATAAAAAGCAGCCATTGCACAGTGGTAGCGCACTTGCCTCAGAAATAAAGGATCCGTGGTTCAAACCCCATCTCTGGGCAAGTTTTGCGACATCGGTTAGGAAGGAGGCGAGAACTTCTAATTAAATGCTCATCCGAGGTGTTCTGTGATAAGACCGTAAGGTCTTCTTGGGGCACCTAAAAAAAAAAGAAAAAAAAAAGTTTTGTCCATTAAAAGTGAGTTCTTACTCACTGTGCACTGAGCAGTTAACTTCGATGTTTGTTTTTGATGATGTGAAATTAATGGGATAAGATTAAATTACGAGATAAGTCTGAACTTCTGGCGCCTAATCTCAGTTTCCGTTTCCGCCAACACTACAAGCAAAGTAACCCTAAAAAAGCATTCGTCCTATGATAAAAAGGAAATAATAATTTAGAGGAATATAGAATACTTGATGATTTACGATGAAATTATGAGATAAATCTGCACTTCTGGCGCTTTCCCCAACACTACTTCAAGCAAAGTAACCCTAAAAAATCATTCGTCCTATGATAAAAAGGCAATAATAAGTTAGAGGAATATAGAATATCTCAATATTTTAATAAAACCTAACGGTATCTTCTTCATGTTTATAAGATGGTGTCATACATTTAGGATTTAAGCGTTAACCATTTATTCTCCATTTGCGTACGATACTATCAGAACTAAACAAACATATTTTTGTTTTATCTGACCATAAAACTTTAACCGAAAGTCAATTGCAGATATTCCTTAACATAAGCAAATCTTTTCTTAAAATTCTTTTTACTCAAGAAAAAGTTTTTAGGGGCAACTCGACCAACAAAACTTGGTTTTTCAAGCAATTACGAATAGTTTGAGGACTTACAGTTATACCATAATCCGTTTACAGATATTTTGCTAGTTTTGATAGTCCTCTTTAACGCCAGCCGCTACAATACCGGCTGGACTAGGTGCTAACTAATTAGTCTCTACGTGTCCGTAACTAATAACTAATTTTTGAAAGTGATAAGCGGTGGGAATATGCTACAGGCGACACAAATAGCACGTCATATTAATATATCGATGTAAGTAACTTCAATTTAAATGTACAGCAGCTTTAAAAAGATGTAAAAAATATAATTTTCTCTTAATTAAGAGTTAGGTTTATAATTTGAATAAAACAACTTATTATTATTACTGTAATTTAAGATGAAATGCATAAATCATTAACTTTTCCCAGATCTAAGAATATTTGTAATTACTTACCTGTATTCAGAGCCGGAACCAGCTTTTTTTGGTCTTTGAGATAGCTAACTTCCAGACAAAAAAATTGCGATGATAGGAGGGTGGGAACAAAAAAGCCCCAAATTTTGTGTCCCCACCCCCACCTACCCCAAACGTGAGAGCAACAAGTTGATGAAATATTTTTTGTACTGTTTTCAACTAGACTTATATTCAGCGATAAATTTTAAGTTTCATAGTACCATCTATCAGCGTTCAAAAATAATGACCATATAGGGGAACACGGGGTAAGATGGCAAATGGGGCAAGATGACTTTCCGTAAAACAACTCAACAAAAAAACTTAAAAATGGGTGAAAACGAAACTATATTTCCATCTTGTATTTTAAAACGCCAATTGGTTTTTTAAAATATTATTAACGCAATTTTATGCGCATAAGTTTACTTTTTGCGCTAAAAAAAAAATACCTTGCTTCCTGTTATTTAAAATGAATGGTGTCCTTCAGGTGAAACTTTTTTAGAAATATTTTTTTGTGGAGCGTGTTTACTTTGCATTACTTTAGTTAGAGTAGTAAGTATTTTTCAAATTTTTATAAAATTGGAGGCAGAATTTGCAAAATAAGTTATCTTGCCCCGGTCACGTGACCAGATAACAAATTTATGAACTTATTTTAAATTATTATTATTTTAAATTTTATTTCAAATTTTTCAGCTTGCTAATTAAAAATCAATGCAGGCAATGAATTATTATGGTATCATGAACACACTGACAAAGCATTACTGTTTCATGACTGATAGTTTTACTATAACTCAGGCTTTTTAAAACGTTCGCCATCTTGCCTCATGTTCCCCTAAAATTTAAAACCCCAAATTGAGGGGGGTTTAAACTTTATATGGTCATAATTTTTGGTCATACATAACAGTTTACCTACATTTATTCTTAAACTTATCCCAAAATATACTATTATAAAATTTAGTTTATACTGTTATAAAAAAAAATATATATTTTCCTGAATTTTTTTTTTTTTTAAAACAAGATCAAGTTTAAATAAAAAAGTTTTTTTCTTCAAAATAAACATTAAATATATTGAAAGTCATATAATGAAAGTCGCTTTTTTAATTTGCTTCTAAAATACAATCAAAGTTTTATATTAATCACTCCATAACCTCTAGTTGAAATTGCTCTAGTCTTTGCTTTTTGTGGCATACAATAATAAATTAAACACATACATTTATATGTGTCTACTTATTTTTTGAGACAATTAAATTTTAGGTAAATCTGCAATAGTTATATATTTTTTGCTTATTGCACTCTTATCAGTGGAAACTTTTTAAACATAATAGAATATTTATTGGTTTCAGTACATGCATCCACTTTCCTATAGCCTGCTACCACATAGGAGTGCCTCTACATCGACTGAGGGTTTGGTTGCAATAATCCTTTCCAACAAACTGATAAATAGTACTTTATATTTAAAAAAATCTTTATGAGATATTTTATTTACAAATAATATAATAATTAGTAGTACAAAAAAATATTTTATTAATTGCAGGCTTAGCAAATTTTATTTTAAATAAAATACTAACTCTTCTAAAATCAGTAAGGTTTAGTGAATTGTTGGATAAAAATTTTTCCTTTAAATTGCATCAATCATAGTTATAAAAAAATTAGATCCATCAGTTTGTGTGTTAGCAAAAGTTGGAACTTGGAACAATTGGAACTTGTTTCTAGCATTTGTCACGCTATGCTTGGTTGTCATTTGAAATATGCGTGCCAGTTATGGTGACAAACTAAAAAATAATCGTTATTATTATTTACTTTTTTTAGATTAAAGCCATTAAGATTATCTATTCAAAAAATTTCTCTTATCAATGGTCTTGAAACAATTAACAAACAATATGATGTTGTTTATTATATGTCTATGATATTTAATTGTATCATAACCATGGCTGTGTCATTGAAACTGGAAAACAAAAAGAAATTTTCATTTTTAATTTTCACTGAAAATGAAAAAGTGTCATTAGTCTGTTATATAAAATAACAAGAATAGTTAATATTCATATATACATAGGGTGTCAAGAAAGTTCGTGCAACTTATTAAAAAACTTATGTATTTAAACAAATTTTACGTCATTATTATATATTATCTTAAAGAGCATTTATTTCTTTACATTTTGGTTACATTTTTATTATATATTGCTTATATAATAAAAAAATTATTTCCATTTTAGTAAGAGCACTTAAAAAAGAACTTTATAAAATAAATAAATTTGAATATAGAGCATATATTAAAGCTCGTGCTCTGCTTGGAATTCCGAGAGAGGGTTTAAGCTTGTCGTATAAATTTAGCGAAATTTAAAGAAGGTAAATGGCGATTGTGTGATGTTATTTCTGGTGATGAATCGTGGTTTACCTTGAGACAGATTGGACAAAAGTCATCTAATGCCAGCTGGGCAGCCCAAGGTGAATCTCCTAGAACAGTAGTACGGCAAGCCCGTTTTGAAACAAAAAACATCTTCTTTAAGACAACAGGCGTTGTTCATATTGATTATTTGAAAAAAGGTAAGACTATAACATCTAATTGTTACATTGAAAATTGCCAATTATAGAAGAAATAAACAAGCAAAGACCTCAGGTACAAAAAACATGAAATTTCTTCGTGACAATGCCAGACATCAAGTCACAAAAGCAATGAAAACTTTCCTAGATCAAGCCGGATTCAATATAGTTCGTCACCCACCTTACTTGCCAGACTTTTCCATCAGATTTTTGGCTATTTGACCGCATCAAAACTTATCTTGAAAATCATACAGACGTTGAAAGTCAAAAAAGACAAATTAAGAAGATACTTTTAGGCATACCTATTGAAGAATATAGAAAAATATTTGAGAAGTGGTTGTAAAGGATGCAACTATGCATAAATAATAATGGCAAGTATTTGAACATTTAATAAAATTAAAAAACACATTTATTTTTTAATATTTTTTTAGGGCTTGCAAAAACTTTCCTGACACCCTAAGGAATTAAAGACATGGGTGCAAAAATAATGTAACTCCACTTTTTATTGATTTTCAGGTTTTAATGAATTGTTGGTATAAAAAAGAAGTTCTATCAGGTATAAAAATGACATAGCATCTGCTGAGAACTAAGAGGCAGTATGTCCTTTTTTGTGTTTCCGAGGGAATCAAGTTTTAAAATTTAATTTGTAAAGGCTTTCTGCCAGAATGTCCGACTAACTTTTTAAATATTTTTAAAAGTGGTACCATTCTTAAGAGTCGATTTATTGGATACATACTTCATTGATTGTTGAATATTTATTGATAATAATCAAAAAAAATATAAAATGTGGACATGCGGCCTCTTGGTTCTTGGCTGACAATAGAATAAAGAACTTCTTGTGTCATTCAACACATGATTGGTAGAAAAATACGTATTCCTCACATATATTTGGTGCAAAAACGAGGTATCTCTGGAGTTACCTCCTTTTTGCACTGGATATATTTTGTGTTTATGTCTCATTGAGTAGTGTTTGGTTGCATGTGTTTAAATATTAACTTTATATCTTTTGAAAGAGATGCAAGATGTTTTTAATGTTTCTTCCTGTCATATACTGTGTTCTAGTATAGTGTTATTATTATTTTCAAGTATTGTATATAGAACTTATATAAGTAAAAAATGGTTTTCCATGAATGTGACAGTTATTAAAGGATTCAGATATTACTGATTTTGTCCTCGAAAACAGTAGACCTAATGTAAATATCATTTCTGTCTTTAATGATAGGGTTTGTAACCTAGAAGAAATTACTTCTGAAAGTGAATTTAAAAACAATTTAAAAAACGCATCAAAAACTCTTGTTTGGAAAAAAAACATTGCAAAAAAAAAAAGAAAAAGCTGAAGGAAAGACTTACATTGGGTTTAAGGAAAAAAGCAAGGCAAAATGTTTTGAAAAAGAGACTTTTAGCAAAATTGGTGATAAAGAAAAACAGGATGTTTTTATTGGAGGGCAAGTTCAAACGAAATCAGTTGTAAAATAAAAAACGAGTTGAACATATTGTTAAAAAGTTGCAAGAACATGTTCCTGCTCCACGAAACATGTGAGGCATACATAAAAATCTTCCCAACATGATACCTGAAAATATTGTACACCAAACGGATGCTCACGAAAATCCCATTACAGCAGAACCAAAAATAAAAATAAATGGTACCTGTCTCCTTAGTTGAAATATTTGATCCTGAAATAATAACACCTCTTAATATCTAAGGTTTTATCTATCATATGTAAATTATACAATAGAAAATGTTAATATTAATTAATCGTAATTCCCTAAGGGACATATACATATAAAGTAGTAATTATATACACAAGTTGTAAACAACACAACTCCCTGAGGGAGATTATAAGTAAATATTTATGACATTCTTCCAATCATTAAGTTTGTTCATCCGCAAAGGATGAACAAACTTAATGATTGGAAGAATACCTTTGGGGCGCTCTCCAGTTTCGCTACGATCGTTTTGGAAGGTGGCTAGGTTGCATATGCAATTGCGTTACAATGTCTGATTCCGGATCAAGTAAGGTCTATTTGTCTGTAACTAGAAATTTGTTGAGTTGCGAAGTATACTCTGAGTGGTTGGTACTATTTGTATCAGTGTTCTCATTATCCGAACGGGGAGGTTCACTATCTCCTATTGGCGCTATATTTTTTATAGATACTGTAGATTCTCTTCGGCATGGAAATTTGATGTGCGCATACTGAGGCTCGGCTTCTATTAGTTGAACTTCTTTAACTAGGGGATCGTATTTGCTAGATCAAAGATGTTTCGTCACAAACACTTTCCCATGTTCTAGCAGCCAGGTTGGGATAGATTGTCCATTTGAAGATCTCGACGGAAAATTAAAGAACTTCTCATGGGGCGTTGCATTTTTTGCAAAGAACAGTAATGATCATATGTGGTTGCGAGTGTAATGCATCTTGTAGCACAGTTTCCCAGTTTTCGACTGATAGATTTCTCGATTTGAGACCTAGTGTTGCAGTTCTCCATATTATCCCGTTCAAGCGCTCTACCTGTCCATTTCCTCTAGGATTATAAGGCGTTGTTCTGCTAGTTGCAACACCTCGAGTATATAGAAAATTACGAAATTCCTCTGTTATTAGAGAACTGCCTCTGTCAGAAGTAACATAAGCAGAGGTGCCAAACAACGAGAACAAGTTTTTGAAACACTTTAATTTCGAAGAAGTCAAGGAAAAGCACATAGAAATTGCAAGTATCCGTCAATAATTGTAAGATATAACGATATTTAGTTGACGTTGGAAGTGGCCCATTAAAATATACATTAAGTCGTTCAAATGTTTAGGTTGCTTTTATGAGGTGAGCATTAGGTGGTTTGTGAAATCGAGGTTTAAGTTCACCGCAGTTGATGCACTGGTTTACGACATGTTTGATTACTTTTATGGAGTATGGTAAATTCCGACTGCGGACATAATGGTTCATTTTTGTTATGCTTGGATGACACAGAAAATTATGGAGCTCTGCTAACTTTAATTTGTAATTACATACAGTACTGGAATTATTATTATGGATTTTTGAAATTTTCACTAAATTCCATTAATAAAGGCATCCAAAAAGGTGTTCAGTGGTTGATTATACATTTTCTTATAACTATATACATATGTAAAGTAAAGGGACTATTTTTTTTTAAATGAAATCCATTTTGATCTGTTTTTTTTTCATTTTAGGGTCATAATAGTGCACTGTTGCTAAAATATACCTGTAAATTCTGAAATATATTAATTTGAGTTCACGTCGCTTTCTTTTTACTCTCTGTGGTGTATGGTGTACCTGGTATGCACTTGGACTCTACTAATATTAGGTTTCAGTTCTGAACAAATAAATAAAAACTTTTTAGCAAAATATTTGACATTTTTGACCAATTTTGAAGTGATGGGGAAAAGTAAGGGCCTAAGCCCTAGAAAAAAGGACAAATCTGTGTTTTGTTAGAGAACTGTAGCCTAAAACAAAAAGAGATAGCTAAGAAATTAAAGATTTCAACACAAACAGTTAGTGCTATGAAAAGAAAGCTGGATGAAGGTAAAAAAGTTGAAGCTGGAAGAGTCGGAAAATGTGATCATAAAAGAATAACTACTCCTAGACTTGAGAGAAAAATCAAAGTAATGACCCTCAGTATTAGAAGAAGTTCTTGCAAAAAGATATCTATGGAATTAGTAAGTCAGGGCATTAATGTAAGCCGTAAAATAGTGAATAATCGCTTGTTGGAGAAGGGAATGAAGGCATACAGACCAAGGAAAAAGCCAAGACTCACGGACAAAATGAAGCATGTCAGGCATAATAGGGCTGTTGAGCATGAAAGTTGGACAGAAGAAGATTGGTCCAAGGTAATCATTAATTTAGCTTTCTATTAGACCTATTATAAGATTTTATTCAGTTTATATTTTTCTATTATATGATTTTATTCAGTCTCATCATGTTTTCTGACTAATATCAGTAGGTGTTAATCATGACTATAAATGAATTTTTTTTACTATGATTTCTGAGATACTTATCAGGCATTTTTTTATTTCAGGTTGTATTCTTAGATGAGTCAACAATTTCAATGTAGGATGATAGGGTACAGACAGTCAGAAGAAGGCCTGGAGAGGAGTTCAAGGCTGAGTGTCTTAAAACATTGAAGTTCCCTACAAAGATCATGGTATGGGGAGCGATATCTATCTTTGGAACAAGCCGTCTACATATCGTGGAGGGAATGATGAACCAGAGAAAGTATATAGAAGTGTTAGAGAAATGTCTGTTTCCTCAAATCCATGATGGTTTACTGATGATTTACTGATAAGGAATATATCTTTCAACAGGATAGTGCTCCATGCCATACAAGCAAGTTGTCAAAGGCATGGCTCCTAGAGAATGAATTTTCTGTGCTCAAATGGCCTGGGAATTCACCAGATATGAACCCAATTGAGAATTTATGGGATATTTTGAAGGACGAAATACATAAAGTTCCTATAACTACAAAATTGCAGCTCGTAGAGAGGTTAATCCATGTCTGGTTCCTTAATGAGGCAATTACCAAATTATGCCGTGATTTAATCATGGGCATGCCCAAGAGAGTGAAAGCATTGAAAGCTGCTTAAGGTAGTCAAACTAAGTATTAAAAACTTTAATATACCTGGAACATATAATCTGTGACTATATTTTTCTGTGATGATCATTTTTGAAGTAAAAAACTTGATTATTATTTAAAAACTTAAAAATCCATAATAATAATTCCAGTACTGTATATAGGAACATGTCAAATTTGTGTTTTTATTGTTAGGTAATTTTTGATTTAATAGGGCGGAGCATGAGTGATGTGTTAAACAATCAGCTGCTTGGTTTTACTTACTTGGTCAATATTGTATGTTGTAGCTGTAGCAACCGAGATCAGTATGCCACCGCACAATTTTGTCCTTTTTAAATTTTTCCTTAATTGTTCTGGCTGTAGAGTCCTACAACTCTTTTAATGATTTACTGTTTAATGGAAAAGGTAAATTAAGTAGACGCTGTAATCTATCTGGATCCGGCTTCATACTATTATGAGATTGAACGTAACCTATTAGATTTATAGAGTTGACAGAAATTATGCATTTACTATGTTAAACGAAAGCTTGTTTTCCTCAGCTGCTTTGTATAGATTCTTTAAATTGAAGTTGTGTGAAGTTGTGTGTTCAGTTTGAGTCATGCCAGCTACCGTAATATTATCTAATTTATGCATAGTCTGTTTTAAAGAGTTTTCGATTATAAATTTATTGATTTTTAAAAAAAGCAACTGCATTTGTTAATCCAAATGGCAAACAAGTAAGTTAATACAACTTGCCTGTTTTAATTGCTGTATAAAGTTTATCTTGAGATTACCTTCCCCTTCCTCCTCCTTAGTTAAAATGGCTGCTGTATAAGGTTTATCTTGAGATTACCTTCCCCTTCCTCCTCCTTAGTTAAAATCAGCCAGCAGTTTATGAAAGAAAAAGTAATTTGAATACCAACATGATAAGAATAATTTTGTTTAATTGTAACATTAAAAAATTGTCTTCTATGGTTACTCTTTGGTTCCATTATTTTATTATTTACTTAATTTTGAATATTAGGGGTGCATACTTAAGTATGCCTACTTTTAGCCGGTGCTGATGCCAATTTGATTGGTACTGATGCATTGGACCTAAGTTCAAATTTGCACTCTTTTTTGCAATTGATATATTAGGATTTCTTTTCAAATAAAATGTTAATGATCAATTTTAATGCTTGCTTATTTGCTTAATGCCGAGTTGCTTTGCTCATGCTCTTGAGTCCTGAATAGAGGGGAAGGGCGTTTATTAATTTTTGGAAAGTTTTCCCACCCACCCTAAGCTTATTAGGTCACTCCCCCCTCCTCTCTTCCCCGTTTAATAATTGTTACTTGTTATAGAATAGAAAATAATTATTTCAGTCACCAACATAAACAAAAATTGAGAAGGAGCTTTTGATTTATTTCTCATTAAAGTATAAACTTTATAAACTATTCATATTATAGTATTACATGTTGAAAACTGAATACCTGAAGTACCTTTTTTTTGTATTTTGACTCTAAAGGTCGCAGTTTTGAAGATCGCTTTAAATGCCACAATCATGGATCACCACACTCAAAGAAGTAATTTGTTTACCTATTCTATTTAACATTATTTATATATTCTTTAGTATAAATATTTCACTGGATTGTTAAAAAGGTATTTTATATATTCACTGAAATTACCATTGTGGCTAACAAGCAAATAGACCTTGATACAATCAAAAAAAAAACTTTTCTAAACTTAATACTAGACTTATTTTCTATAAAGTGTTTGGAGGAAGAAAATTTTTTTTTTTAACTATAATAATAATTTATTACATGTATGAAAGCATTAAAATTCCATTGAATATTCTAAGGAACAATCATAGCAATCAGTTCTAATTAGCATAAATTTGTTAATGTCTCATGAATTAATGAAAATTTATCTATCATGACATATCATAAAGACATGCCATGAAAAACAAAAATTTTCAAAGTATCATGGTATATCTACATAATAATAAATGTAGCAAGTTGACCGACTTCAAATGAAAACAACTTGTTGTTAGTAAGACCTAAATTAAGACATATAATAGATCAGTTACCAAACTTTTATATAAAGAGATAGTGACAGGTAGTAAGTGACTGTGATATTTAAATGGGGTCCAATTTAATAAAAAATAGCTGGGACCATGTTTATAAACAAAAAATAAGTTGATTCATCCTACAGATATACTGTTTTCAAATGAAAATCATATTATTATTTATATAATATGATTTTCATTTATAAAAGTGTATACAAATCTCATAGCTTTAACCTCTTTTTTGCATGGGTTTGACATCTCTCATAAAGCTTTTTCATGTAACACATTCTTTCCAAGTTATCTGTAACGCAATCTGTCCAAATTTTCCTACTTCTACCTCTCTACATGTTGATATCCAATCATCTGCATCTTCACTCATCATGCTGATATCCAATCATCTGCATCATCACTTAACATGCCTTAACTAAGTTAGTCCTTTAGATGCTGGACTTAGGGATGGCAATCCCGGGATCCCGAAATCCCGGGATCCCGGGATCTTGAAATCACGGGATTACAGACAAATTCATAATCCCGAAATCCCGGGATTAGTCTCTAAAATTTCCCGGGATTTCGGGATTGTAATAAACAATGAATAAAAACAAAAATTGATTAAACTTAATTTATTTATTTAAAATGTCTAAATTTTCGCTATAAAATTTGTTGAGCTGCTTATTCTCCATGCAATGTTTTCCTTTTATTTTTTAAATTCTTAACGTTGGCGTGATTGTCACAAGTTCTTTAACATTAAAAGTTATCAAATACGGAAGGTATATTAAATAAACTTTATTTATTAATTCGAAGTATAATTGTTTTCACATAAGTTCATTTTGAATTATAAATAAAGATAATTAGTCAATAAATAGCTTAAAATATAACTTTTTTTTTTCAATAAGATAGAAATTAGCTTAATATCATGACTAACTACGCTGAATTCAACAGCACAAATCTTATATGGAAACATTTTTTAAAAGGAGCAGATGAAACAGCCTTATGCAAAGTAATTACATGCAAAAAAATATTAAAATTGCTGGTGGTTCAACAAAATGCGGTAGTGTGTAGTGGTAGTGCGCTCGCTTCATAAGCGAGAGGTTCCGAGTTCGATCCCCACCACGTCCCTGGTAGTACCGCGCTCAACTTGTTTCTCCGCGCTGCGGCCTTGTTCGTCAAGGTTCGTGTTTCGGAGTTATAGAGTTGAGAGAGGGTTATAACCACAATTAAGTAGCCTCCTCATCTGTAGTGGCCTTCTGGGCCTTGGGGCGGTTAAATAAAAACAAAAAAAAAAAAAAAAAAAAAAAAAAGGTCTTCATACCCATTTACTTTCCATACATAAAATTAAATTAACATCGCAGGAATCAAGTTTATCCACGACACCTTCAACTTCAAAAGAATTATTAGAACCGAAAAATAAAAAACCGAAAATCTCAAGTTATTTTCCAAAAACATCGAAAAAAGATGAATGCCTACCTGAAGTATTTGCCCGTATGGCAGCAAAAGATGGTATATCATTTAATACAATTTGCAACTCTTCTGATATACGAGCTGGGTTAGTTGCACGAGGCTTTAAAAATGTCCCAAAATCACGAAACACTATTCGAAAAATGGTGTTAGACTACTATGAACAGGTTAAAAAACTAGTTATAAAGGAAATAACTGATCAAATATCAAGAGGCTTCAAGTTTTCCTTAACGCTTGATGAGTGGACTTCTTTTGGAAACTGCAGATACATGAATGTGAACGTACACGAGTTGAAAAGTTATTGGAATTTAGGTTTGATTCGCATTTTAGGATCTATGCCAGCAGAAAAGTGCGTTTCACTTCTAAACGAAAGACTCAACAGTTTTAAAATAAAACTTGAGGACGATATCATTGGTATTACCACGGATGGTGCAAGCGTCATGAAGAAACTTGAAAAAATTATAGAAAGTGATCAACAACTATGCTTTGCCCACGCTCTACAGCTGGCAGTAATATCAGTTCTTTATGAAAATGACCCCAATTACTTGGAAATCGATGAAATTTTAGATGATGAGCACACTACCTTTGCAAGTTTAGAGAACCACAGTGATGAAGAAAAAGATAATGATTGTATTAATGACTATGCTTCTGAAGAGGAAGATTGTGTTCAAGATTCAAATAATTCATTTTTGTTTAATGAAACCTCTGAGGTTACTATTAAACACCAAGTTTTTGGACCTGTTATAACAAAGGTCAGGAAAATTGTAAAAATCTTTAAAAGGTCCCCAACCAAAAATGAAAATTATTTACAAAAGTACGTAAAAATTGAGTTTGGAAAGGTCATCCATTTGATTATGGATTGTAAAACCCGATGGAGCAGCTTATTGCTTATGCTTGAAAGATTTGACAAATTAAAATATTGTGTTAAAAAGGCATTTCTAGATTTAGAATTGGATTCCAAAATTGACGATTCAATTAAGATGGACGAAAATGAATATAAAATTGTATCTGATTTAGTAGCACTTTTGACTCCTGTTAAAGCCACTGTGAAAGCACTTTGTCGACGAGACGCAACTTTAATTACAGCTGACATTGCATTAAAGTTTATGTTGACCAAAATAAAACAACAAAAATCTGAAATCGGGAATAAACTGTATGCTGCTTTGAGTCACCGAATTAAAGAGAGGAGAACACCATTAAGTAGCTTAGTTTTTTATCTTCATAATGGCCAGGTTACATCAACGAAAATCACAGATGTTTTTGTACCAAATACAAGTAATCAAAATAAAAAGATTATAGTAAGCATGATAAAGCGTTTTCATACCGCAGATATAGCATCAGCAGCAGACAGCAGTTGTGATGTTCAGCTAAACCAGGTTTTAAGAAGCGACGAAGGTGATAAGAAAGTCAAAACAATTAGTGAACAATTAAACGAAGTTATGGAAAAAGGATTGATAGCTATAAGAACAACACCTATAAGGGTAGAAAGTATAACTTCTAAGATTCAAAAAGAAATGTTTTTATTTGAAAGTGGTGGCACAAGAGGTGATCACCTTCAAAAAGTGTATAACTATATTCTATCTATACGACCAACAAGTGTAGAGTCTGAACGAGCATTCTCAGCCGCTGGGTTTTTATGCTCTAAAAATCGAACACGATTAAACGATGAAATGATGGACGCTTTGAGTTTTTTAAGGTAATTTCAAAACGAATTATAACTCTTATATATTAATGTATACTTATATTATTTTTAAACATTGTTATTTTGTGTTATCGTTTAAAGGTGTTATTTATAGTTTAAATTACTTTACTTCATCAGTTAAATTAATCATATAATAGTGTTTGATAATTAAAAGTTCTTCGCAGGCTTTATCTTCTATGATTGTAAGTTTTTCATTCAATCCCGGGATTTCCCGGGATTTCCTGGGGACAAATTTGTAATCCCGAAATCCCGGGATTGAGAACTTCCGGGATTTTTGCCATCCCTAGCTGGACTGCATTAACCTATATTCTCCATCTTTGACTGCTATATAGCATAACACTATGTTATGCTGTATAACATAACATAGTCACTATGATATGCACTAGGTGCATGTAGCGCATGTTTCACAGGTTTTGAGTCGAACTAGAACCAAGATTTTGATTTTAAAGTCTACAGAAAAAACTATAGTAATTATATGAATTAAAAATAGATAACTTTTTCTTTGCCTAAATTTTAAAAGGAAACTTCAACATGGAACAACAAACACACTTTTTTAAGTGCTATTATGGTTGTAAAGCATTTGAATTAATTTACACAAAGAACTTCATAAACTTTTTAAAAGATAGGAGCTGCAAATAGATATTAATTCCATCTAGTAGTTGAATTTTAATAACTTTCTTTAGAGATTATTTAAAGGTAAAATAGGTTAATGATTGGAAGGGCATCCAACTGTATGTGCGTCCAACTGTATGTGCGCAGTTAGTGTATATATACTTTTTTAAATATAGTCTTATAATAAAATATATATCAAAATTCAAAATATCAATATTAACAACATGCTAAACAGCAACTACAGTAATTACATTGGAAAACATCATCAAAGCAAGAGATATTATTAAAATGTGCACTCGACTTGTACCAACATTGATTGACAGAAATAAAAGTATTAAATTTTTTATTGTGAATACACAATTACTGAATTTAAGAATACAAAAAAATTGATAAAATTTATTTTTTAAGTTTATAATATAAATAGCACTGAGTGTTGAAAGTAATGAAAATAAATACATAATTAAAATGTTTTTTTAAATATTAAACTCCTTAACTGAATTTGTTTTATTTTTTTGGCATTTTTCATTTTCATTTTTTCATTTTTTTTTTCTTCCTAAGTTATATATACAGATTATTATTTATTTTTTTTTTAAACTTTATTAACTTAACTATTTTTTTGTATATATATTATCAGACTTGTCAAACTTTTATTTTATAATTTAAAGTTTACTGTTCCAAAAATTTAGCACAAGTTTTGGAATTTTATGAAAGTTTCAAAAAAAGAAACTTTTATTTTAAAAAAAATAAACATTGTAACAGAGTGTAAGCATCAATCAACAATAAATAGTAATACCAAATCTGTTAAAAGAGAAACAAACAATCAAAATAAAACAAAACAAAAATTTCCTACCCTTTCTTCACTATCTTCTATAGGATTTTTAATAACTATTGGAATGGAAGTTTGATTAGAAACATAAATAATTTTATTATGATGCTGACTAAACATTTCTGCACTTTTATTAAAATTATCTTGTTCTATATCTAGTTGTGATTGCTCTAAATGTAATGGTTTCTCAAAATCTGATAACTTTTCTAAATTATCAGATTTTGAAACCTCTAATGCGTGCATATTTGTCTGATAAAATGTTTCATTACATCTTAAAACAAAATCAATGTTACTTGTTGGTGGAATATAAATCCTTTTTTTGTCACACAATACATCATTGTTAAGAACTCATGGCACATTCTGAGGTAGTGTTAGTTATTAAATCAATTGATGACTCCAAAACAGTAGCTTCTGCATGTTAATAATCTTCCCAAATTTTAACTAAATTTTGGAGAATGTTTATTCGGCTTTCAAACTCACTATGTCCACTTTCAGAAACAAGCAGTGTTAATCGCTGATAAAGGCAATTTGCTTTTTTAAACTTTTCAGCTTGTCTTAAAGGTCTTTCTTTATTTACAACTATTTCTAAATGATTGCAGTTCTCACTGTGGTGCTGGAAAAGGCAATTGTTTTCAGTAGCATGAGACTTGAGCCACCTTATAGAAATGCCATCAAATTAAAATATTGGCAATTGCTTTATTATTTTTTTTTTTTTGTTATTCACCTCCTCAAGGCCAAGAAGACCACTACAGATGAGGAGGCTACTTAATAGTGGTTATAACCCTCTCTCAACTCTATAACTCCGAAACACGAACCTCGACGAACAAGGCCGCTGCGCGGAGAAACAAATTGATCGCGGTACTACCAGGGACGGGGTGGGGATCGAACTCCGAACCTCTCGCTTATGAAGCGAGCGCTTTACCACAACACCACTACCGCATTTGCCTTGCAACAAACATATGTTTGCAGGGTAAGCTCATGGATTTAAAAAAAATACAATGGCAGTTAAGCTCACATATTACCACTTCACTTCCCAAAGTTTCACAGGTTGGATGACCATTATCACCTCCAGGGTATACCTCCAGTGCTTCATGTAACTGACTTCTAACAAAAATTTTTAAAGCTTTTGATAAAGTTTGGCATGCTGGTCTTCTCCATAAGCTTTCTTCTTATGGTGTATCTGGCAGCATCTTTAAGATTATTGAATCCTTTCTATCCAATCGTAGTATAGAAATTGACCTCGATAGACAGCACTCTTCTTCTTATTCTGTAACTTCAGGGGTTCCTCAAAGTTCTATCCATGGCCCTATACTCTTTTTAATTTACATCAATGATCTTCCAGAAATTCTCACATCTAAGGTGGCATTGTTTGCTGATGATACTACCATTTATTCTTGTCGTGATAAGAAACCAACACTCTCTGATTGCTTGGAGGGGGTATTTGAGCTTGAAAAGGATCTCACTTCTGCTACAGAATGGGGCTCACAGTGGCTGGTGAACTTCAATACAGATAAAACTCAATTTTTTTCAGCCAATCGTTATCGCAATAATTTAGATCTTATGTTTATGAGCGGTATTGTACTAGATGAGTCATCTACTCTTCATCTTCTAGGATTAACTCTTACTTCCAATCTTTCTTGGAAACCACATATCAAATCAGTTGCAAAATTAGTATCTGCTAAGGTTGCATCTCGTTATCTAGCTCGTCACTTTCTTACTTCGGATTCTATTCTCTATCTCTATAAATCTCTAATCCGGCCTTGTTTGGAATATTGTTGCCATATCTGAAGCGGATCTTCTAATGATGCCCTTTCTCTTTTAGACAAGGTGCAAAAACGCATTGTAAACATAGTTGGACCTGCTCTTGCAGACAACCTCTAACCATTATCACATCGTCGTAATGTTGCTTCTCTTTCTCTTTTCTACAAATACTATAATGGGCACTGCTCTAAAGAGCTAGCATCTCTTGTGCCATCTGCTAAAATTCATTCTCTTGTTACTCGCCTAAGTGCGTCCTAAGTGCTCCAAAAACACTTATTCGTCTAGTTTTTTTCATCGAACATCAGCTCTTTGGAATTTGCTTCCTTCATCTTGCTTTCCTGATTCATACAATTTGCAATCCTTTAAGTTGTCCGTCAATCCTTATCTTGCTCTACAATCTTCATCTTTTCTCTTTCAGTAACTTCCAACTTTAATTAGTTTAATTGCTGGCAGCCTTGTTGGAGGCAAAGATGTTAAAAAAAAACAAAAGACCTAATGCATAAGGTGTAGAAAACTCCTCTAGAATATCATTATCGAGAACAGCATGAACAGAGATACATTCTGCAGCAATAACAAAGATATGATTTCGCTCCTTTCACACGACATCAATAACAGAAAAAAGATCTTTAAAAAACAGTGGAAGAGAGTGTAATAAGTTTTATACAGATTTTATTCTTCGGTTTACAGACTCTAATCTGTTTGTTGTTCGCTGTCCGAAAGTCAAGTTCTGCCGTTGCCAACAATACACCCACTCATTTTTGCAATTATTCCAGTTTGTTTCAAAGTAACGAACCACACTGCATGGCATTTTTTCATTAAATTCATGTCTTAACTCCTTAAATGCTATTTCAAAAGATGCATATGCCAATTTTTGAAGTGCTCTCAATGAATACAACCTCTGACTCTCTGAAATGCCCATTTTTAACACACTTCTCTACTCATAGCTAGGGTTTTTCATTACTGTTTAACAGTAACAGTAAAACAGTTGTTTTTTGGTCAAAAATGAAAAACAGTAAACAGCTGTTTTTTCAGAACTATTTTTACTGTTTTTAACGACTTTTTCATGTTTAAAAAATATTACGTATTTGTGATAAGTTCGTGTTTTTCCTTGTGTTTTTCAAAGAGAAGAAAGTAAAATCTTGGGTGTTTTTAAAAGTAACACATTTAACAGTACGTATTAAATCATTTTAATTTGATTTAAGAATACAATAACAATGCTTATATATTTCAGCAATGTCGTCAGTATAGGATTTTGCTACAAAACGAAAAAATCCAAAAACAAAATCTCTCGAAGGACAATGCTCGCGATGCAACAAAATCATTGTCTGTTCTGGAAATTCTATAACTACATTGAAAGCACATCTTAAGACACATGGAATTGATTTTGAAAGGTCAGCAGCTGGCACATCCAACGAAGAACCAACAGCAGAGAAAAGAACAAAATCAATTTTTGAATTTTTCAATCGAAAATCCCTCAAAGAAATAGTTACAGATATGGCAACTGATGGTATTTCAATTAGAGCAATAATTAGAAACAATTATATTCGTCAATCGAGATGGTTAAAAACTTCCAGCTAATGAACGTGATGTCATGAAATTAATTATTGAAGATTTTAACGAGAAGTAAGCAAAAGTTGTTGAAATAATTAAGGAAAAACTTGCTAATGGAGCAAAATTCAGTATGTGCGTAGACGAATATACAACAATAAAAGGAAGACGATTCTTTGGAATCAATATACACAGCAGCGATGATAAAGTCACTATTAAAACTGGTCTTGTTTGCATTGTTGGATCTTGTTCTGCTGAAGACATGGTTGTCGCTATGAAACAACATTTAACTGAATTTGGAACTGACATGAACAAAGATATTGTTGGCTTAACTCAGGATGGAGCAGCAGTGAATAAAAAATTCATTAGACTTGTGGATATAATTGGCCAGTTTTGCCTAAACCATGCTCTACATTTGGGTGTCTGCGATACTTTATATAAGAAAGAGAATGAAATTGAGGAACACTATTTTGATAGCGATGAATCTGATGAAAGTGATTGCTTTGATGATTGCCTTGATTTGCTAAATGATGACGACATTGAACAATCTGAAATTAGTTATCACGATTTGCTTAAAAATTCTCGAAAGCTTGTCAAATTCATAACAAATTCAACAGTTCGCAACAACATTTTTTTGAGTAAAGTGAAAGCTTTAACAGGACGTGAAATTGAACTACATCTTGATGTAAAAACTCGCTGGAATTCAAATCCAACCATGTTGGACTCGATTATTAAGACTGAAATGGCAATTCGAGAGACTTTATTTGAGTTCAATGCGACACACATTTTGGATTCAATTGATTTTATTGCTCTTCGTAATCTTTATGATGCTATGGAACCGATAAAACTTGCAGTTCAACGTTTAAGTCAGGAAGATGCAACATTAGCAAGTGCTGAAATAATTTTGGAGTTTATGTTTAAAAAATTTTCAATGATCAACAGCAAAATCAGTGAAGAATTGTACAATAACTTGAAAATCCGTACTGATGAAAGATTGAACAAGGATGTTATGAATCTTTTAAAGAGTTTAAAAGATCCTTTAAACACCTTAACAAAAGCAACATTGATATTTGCCGGTCGTCTTGCTTCTCGATTGTTTGGATTTGATGAAGAAACTGAAATAGATGAGTCGATACAATCCGAATCTGAAAATGTTAGTCTATCACTAAACGACGAATTAAACTTGCTTCTTCGTAAAGAACATACAACAACAACAACTGGATCAGATTTCAAATGGTTAAAATTGGAATTCACTCTTTATAAGAACACTGGACAACGTACAGAAAACCTTCAAAAATTATTCAATGCACTTTTAAGTATTAAACCAACATCAACTGACGTTGAGCGTGTTTTTTCAGTTTGCACAAATTTTTGCACAAAAATCGCGTTTGTCCGACAAGTCACTTAAAGCTCTTGTCTTTTTAGTCAACTTATATGTTGCATCTATCAAAATTAATTCAGGATACAATGAAAAATTCTCATCATTTCTGCATCCTGGAAAAATATTGTCTGGATAGTACCACTATTGTCATATTTTATATCTACATATGCACCAGTTACAAAATAAACACACACTTGGAAAAAGCAATATAAATTAAAATACAAATAAAATATTAAATTTAAACTAAGAACAATAATGAATAATAATAAGGTTTTGTTAGTTCTGCTAAGAAATATGTAATATAGTTAAACGTGGGTAATATTGAATAAAATTTATATGAACAATTTAAAGTGTTTGTTTTAGTAAGTGTTGTACAATATAAAAAGAGGTGAATACTCTTTAACGGACCAGTCAAGTCAAACTCAGTTATTTAAAATTCTCAGTTATTTAAAACTCAGTAAATTAAAAACAACAACAAAAAAACAAGTACAAAAACAAACCATCACAGTTTTGAAAGACTGCCAGTAAAGACTCTACATCAATGAAAATTAAATAAATAATTTAAAAATTATTATTTGCAGATAAACTAATAAAATAAAAACTATACTAAAATAAAATATAAACCAATATTGAGAAAAAAATAAATATAATTTGAAAATTTCTTCCAAGAAATTTTTTATATTATCAAAATCTTAATTATTTAAGTTTAAATAATGAGTTACTTGATTAATACTTTTAAAAGATATCAATATAAATTTGGTAATAATAAATCAAATGAATAGTTTTGAAAAACTTTTATTGGTTCTATATTAAGTATATGAATTAAATATTTCTTCAAATCATCAAATGTTAACACTTTTAAAATGTCTATTGCCTTTATTTTATGTTTTCATTTTTTTTTTTACATTTTTGTTACTAAGCACTTCGTTATTTTTAATTATAATGATTTTTGTTTCGTAAAAAAAATTTTTTGTCATAAAAATATGGCATAGAAAAAAAGATTTCAAATAATATAATTTCTATAAAATAGAAAAAAAGATTTCAAAAGTTTTAAATTATCCTTATTTATGCATTTAAAAAAATTTGTCTGAAGCAGAGAAGGATGTAATCAATTAGTTTCTTGGGACATATTCTGAAATAATTACAATATCAAATAATTATTTGATTTTTAAACTCACATTTACATATTAAAATACCAGTATATATTAAAAAAAGCCTTTACGATCAAATACTAAAGAGTTTTTTACCTTATCAATTACATGATTTGTATTATCAACTTAAATTAATCATAACTTCCGTAAAAATGATCCAATTTACATAAATTTGGTATCAATCGAAAGCTGCAAAAAATAAGAAACATTTTGTAAGTAGTTGGAGTAAATACAAATGATCGGGGGCAGGGGAGGGATAGTACCTTTTGACACCCACCCAAAAGGGGATGAGTTTTTTGTAATTAACAGCATAAGTCAATGAGTTTCAAAATTTATTTGTTGATAAATTAGTGATCAATAGAAAGTTAAAGAAAAAATCATTTGTTTTTGGGTAGCAAAGATTAATGGATATATTTAGGGGTGTACATAGGTGGTAGGGGGGTTGGTGTGTGGTAGGTAGTTATGGTTTGTGGTGTAAGTAAATAATTTTTTTCAAAAGTTTATGTTTTTAGGTAAAACAAAATATGTAGTAAAAGAAATGCAGTAAAAGAAAAAAAAAGGGGTCAACACAAACTAATAGTTATATTCATTTATTTCATAAAAGTTAAAACAACAAAAACTTCAAAGTCGCATAATATTTTTAAAAGATATGTGGCTATGAAAAAAGCCTTTTTTAAATATTAACCAATGCTTAGTTTTCAGGATAACATAAGGTCTCCATAGATTATATCAGCAGCAAGTTCGTATTTTGAAATGCCATAATCCACTGCACCATTATCATAGGATTCATTATCTTTCCAGTATGTTACAACATAAACTTGCTTACTATTTTTTACCTTCATTTTTTCAAGTTTACCAAAATAAAGAACTTCTTCTTGCATTTCTGAATTAAACCATAAATGGCAAATGTATCTACCAACTACTGTATCTGGTAGCATATCGGAGAGGTCTGATAATTGCTTAGACTCTAGTTCTTGAAATTTTGCTGAAATATCTGACAAACTAAGGTTTTGAATTTGAAGAGCCAATGTTTTTCTGCTTTTATTCTCTTTTTTTTGCTTCTTCAACATGTTACAACCAATCATTTCAAGCTTTACTTCATAAATATTTTTTTTATTTAACTCTCTCTTTTTTCTGGCTTTGTTTATTGCCCAATAGACAATTTTCATTTTCTCATCTTTATCTACTTGGTCAATGTAATCACTTACATTATTTTTTATTGCTCTTAATTTTGATGACAAAAAACATAAAGTAGAGTTAGGAGCACAATGTTTAGCAGCACTGAACATACCCATGACTTCTTCTGTATCAATATTATGAAGCCTAGCTGTCTGCGTCTCTTTTATAAGTTGTTCTGATACCTCTAAATTAAAATATCTTTTATACTGTCTTTCTAAAACAGCAATAATAGTTGATAAACAGGATACAATCATTTGTTCAACTTCTTTGTCTTTTGGGCACACCAAAGCTATTTCTTCAAAGATCTTATCATTTTCAATTATATTTCCGAACAAATCTTTTGTGCTAAATAACAATATAGGATTGTCTTTTACATGATAAAGATTTTTTAAAACATCTTTAACCAAGGCTCTTTTGATAGTCACAATTATGGAAATCAGAATACAAAAAGGCAAGTTGATCTATTGAAGATAACAACATGAGTTTGATAATCATGTGCAGTACCACCTGACAACTGATCTATTGCTATAACATGACACTGTGTTTTGGTTATAAAATGAGTAGAGTTTATATGTACTCCTTCTTGGGTTGTTGCATCAAACCCAAGGGTAAGATTGGCTGTAGAAATCGCAATTTCTGCAACATGAAGGTCTCTGATTATACCTAATTCACGAACCATCTCTTCAACTGTGCTACGATGTGGTAAATTTTCAACTTTTTGTTGGTACCTGGTTAACAATGGCATCATATATCATTAATCGTAGCTGCCATGTAAATGTTTTTTTATCTTTTTTAAATGGCAAATGTTCATTAGCAGAATCCTTTAACTTATCCAATTTGTATAGCAAGTTCATATTTTCATGTTCTAGATCCTTTATCCGGTTATCTTTAATCAAATTGGTATAACTCCAGTCATTTTGTTTTACTTTCTTTTTAAGCTTTATTATCTTTATGTTTTTTTAAACATTTATTTTCTTTTAGTATCAAACTTTTTGCTGAAACTTCAGCTAATTTTTGCCTTAAAATTGAAATAGTTAAGTTTTTCCTTTTAATAGTTTAAAATTGAAATAGTTAAGTTTTTCCTTTTAATAGTTTGATTTAATCTTTTAATTACATAAGGATCTGCTTTAATTCTTGTTTTTAGGTTAGTTAGTTTATCTTTATGATCGGATGTCATTTTTAAATTATATTTATACATAAAGAACAATTTCTTTTTTAACAATTGATTTCTAGAAGTAATGTTACAATCCAGTTCTTTAATTGGTTTTTGATACACAACAGAAGTAGAAGGTTCACGCAGTTTTGTTTGAATAGGTGCTGAAAGTAAATTAGATGATTCACATAAACTACTTTTTGCCAGTGTTGATGGCTCATTACTTTTAAAAACGATTTTGCACCACTCTTCAAGTTTTCTTTTGTTAGATGACTTAAGGTTGTACACTTTTTTGTATTTCTTGACCAAATTATATATCTGGCTATGAGATAAAAATCAAAATTTTTATAAATGCTTTTGGCAGTTTTTAAAGTCGACTTGGATTTTTGTATATACAATAACAAAACATGTCCATTGACAAATGCTACAATGGCATTGTAGCATTTGTTTTCATTATTATCTGGGGCAAATGTAAAATTGTCTATTAAATACTGCTTTGCAAGCCCAGTTTTAGAAAATGTAACAGGAAAACTTTTTTTTGAATTCATATGAACAGCAATGCTTTAAAATATATTAATTATAAATAATGTTTATTTTGCTAAACTAATACAGGTTTAGAAAAGTCCAATTAAAAAATAATTCAATTGTCACGTGACATCAGAGTCAAAATCATTTCACGGCATATTTACTGCATAATTACTACTACTTTTTTCAGAAAAGGTTAATCAAAATTGCCAGCGATTTTAGCATATATTCTAATCTATAAAATTTCCTTAAATTTTCAGAATTAAAACAAAAATACTCTTTTTTTTTAAAGTCTTAAAAATTGTCGAGAACAAACTCTTACTTCGATGATAACTTTGATCAACTTTTTCAGCTTGTCTTAAATGTCATTTATTTGTAAATACTTAAATGTATTTTATACTGAAATTATTAATTGAAATATGAAGATTATAAAAAACAACTATACCTATTCTTAAACCATCAACAAGTTTAGTAATATTATTAAGGCAGAGGATGACCTTGACGCTTCACGAAAAATTCGGAAACACTTTTTTAAGCAAATTTCGGCTGACATAAAATTGAAATTCACGCATCCCTATAATATAGCGCTTTAATCTTTTTTTGCTTGCTAAATCAATTAAGCTCGTTGAAACTATTAAATACCAACATCCATTCTTGATACAAATAAGGTGTGTTATAAAAAATATTTATAGCACTAACAATTTTCAATTGCGGACGTATGGAAAAATAACAAATAGTCACGTACTTAGCTAGAACCCAGACTAGCCGGTACTCTAGAAGCTAGCGCTAGAAATCCAGCAGCCGGTGGCATATTTTGAAACCCTATACAGACTCAGAATAGGCAGAGATATGCGCAATCTGATTCGCTGATTTTGAAAGAGAGGCATTTTGCGCGTATGTTTAAATCAAAACAAATGTCAAAAAACATATTGAATAATAAAAGTGAATTTGAGTAATTTCATAAAAAACCAAATAATAATAGCAAAAAAAATTATAATTTTTCTATCCAATTTTGTGCAATATAGTACAAATAGTTATACAAACCCTCACAACTCAAAACATCCGTAATTTTCAGAATTTTTTCTTAAAAATAAAGATTTCAAAAAATAAGTTTGTTTTTCTAATTGTTTTTATAATTCTAAGATATAAAAAAGACAACCATTGTAACAAACTATAAACCAGATTGTGAAACTTGACTATGCTGTGACTCTCATACAATAGATTTTTTAAAACAGTTTTAAAATTTATCTACTAATATCAATAGACTATAATTAACTTGGTATAATTTTTTTCAAACTAAGTTCCCATTTATCCAATCATTTAGCAAGAAAAGTATTTTGAAACAATAGCCTAATTTCTTTTAGAACTTTACAATTATTACTCCCATATATAAATTATATACAACACTAAAAAAATTTGAGAATATTGCTTATTGGTTGTTATAGCTAGCCCAGATGATTTGCAACACTCTTAAATTAAAAGCAATTGTAAGCAAGAGCAAACTTAGATCTTTTGGTAATGTATAGTAATAAAAGATCACAAAGCATTGTAAGCTATTAGAAAAAATCTATAACCTGATGTCATGGCCGTATTAAGGCGGGGGCGGATGGGGCTGCAGCCCCAGGCCCTTATAAAAAAAATAGGCCCTAAGGCCCGTGACTTTTTTTTTTTTTTTTTAGGGAACCAGATAAATATTCCTATGTTTCTCAGTTTTTTTAAATCAATTTATTGGGAGCTGCGGAGGCGTTGTGAATAAATAAATGAATAGAGATATACTATATCTCTATCTTCGTATATTTGGCGGAATTTTGGTATTCGCAAATATTTTTTAAATTATCTTTCCGCATGTTTTTAGAACATTCAAGTTATTTATGTTTCCATCTATGTCCGCACAACTATCAGTTTTTAAAAAACACGCTAAAAAAATTAACTTCGTGACATAAATTTTTTAATTAAATAGGTTTTATAAGAGAATGCTTTTAAAACATTCATTGATGTAAAAACTTTTTAAAGGAAAAACAATTATATTAGTGAATGATTTTAAAGCACTCTCTTATAAAACCTATTTGATTAGAAAATTTATATGTCACGAAGTTAATTTTTTAGCGTGTATTTAAAAAACTAATAGTTGTGCGGACATAGATGGAAACATAAATAAACTTGAATGTTCTAAAACATTAAAACATCAAAATTTTTTTTATTTTATTTTATTTTATGATCACATCCGTTACCGCAGAAAATTACAGCATTACTCATTCGTTTACAAAATTAAAATAAAAAATGAAAAGGAGCGGCCTGAGCGGTTGGGACAAAATGCAAAAAAAGAAGAAGAATGAGATTCAATTAAATGAATTATTGAACAAAAATAAAAAAATGACTGAGTTTTGTAATACTGCAAGTAGTGTCTCGGTATCAGCTACAGCGAGAGCGAGTTCAAATTCACTAACTATGTCAATAATGTCAGCACCAGTTCCAGGTAGTGCTAATAGTGTCCCTGCAGACTCAGCTACAGCGAGTTCAAACTCATTTATGTCAGCACCAGTTCCAGATAGTTCAGCGAGTTCAAACTCATTTATGTCAGCACCAGTTCCAGGTAATTCACAATGAAAAATATAAAATAATAATAAAACAATACTAAAAATGATATATGTTTGCTTATATTGCTAAATGCTATCCTATTCCAATATAACTTAAATATTGTTATTGGTGCTTTTGTAATGTTAGACTGTACTAAGGGCATACATGTACTTCACTTCTCTGTTTGACCTTTGCCAAATTATCATCGCCCAATGATCTATATCCTGGAAAACATATAAAAAAATATTTACATGATAAAACAACAATACAATACCTTAAGAATTTGTCAGTGCACAGTAATAAACATTGAGTTAAAGAATGAATTTTTGTGTAATTGAAATATTGTTTATTTTTATTTTTTTAATTTTTTCATTTAAATACCAATATTATTGGTATTTTCTTCCTTTATTGGAAGTGAACACATTATCAATTTGATACACGTACTCCACTGTCTCAATAGTAAATATACCTACAGCTCAGCAGTTGCTTTCTTAAGTCATGGTTCAAGACCTTTTGTCAGTTTACATATATATGGGTGTCTGGGCCAAAGGGGTGTAGCTGTACCTAACCAGTTGGTAAAAAATTATAAAAAAAATGCTCTAAAACATACCTAGATTGTGTCCTTTTATTAGCAAGACTGAAAAAAAAATTCTGGGGGGCAGCTGCCCCCTGACCCTCCTACTTGGGGGGGTCTGGGGCCCCCCAAACCCCCCGGCTGGGGGCCTATGGCCCACTGACCCCCGGGTTTAGCCTTGCTAACGCTCGGCATTTTTACCTTACCGCCACATTAGGCCCTCCTATACTTACAGCCCCAGGCCTAAAAATGTCCTAATCCGGCCCAGCCTGATGTCCACAAGTGTGTTTTGATATAGGAAACTGATTACCGAAAATCAATAACTCTCAACTTACCACACCTTTATGAAAAACTAAGTGTAAAAAGGTAGAAACAAGAAAGATTGCAAACATGCAAGTTCAAGTTGTTGTTTATTTCAATTTCAAAACTCAATACATTTTTGTTGATATATAGCTTTTAACCTGAACAAAATACTCATTATTGTATTCTATAATTAATATAAAATGTGTATCCTTTAATAGCAAATGATGGTAAATAATATTAAATAAAGCAGCAAACTTTGATAAATTTTACATATTTATAATGCTAATTATTTATTTTACATTATATACTCTAGAAGAAAAAGAAAATATGTCTGCTCTAAAAAAATTAGAAAAAAAATCTTAAATAAAATGTACTCCATATTTACAAATTTTATTTATATTTTTATTATATAACTTTTAATATAACCAATAAAAACAAGTGTTCTTTTTTCAAATTTCAGTGAATATCTCTTGTTTATTAATATAAAAACAGAGATGTGTTATGTTTTATTTTGATGTAATATTAACAATTTTTTTGAAAACTTGCTTCTTCAAATGTAAAAGCTAATTTTGATGAAGTTATTTTTATTACAAAAATTGCCATAACTCACCTTTATTTGGTTAAATTTTTTGAATTTAATACTCAGTAAAGTTTTAATGTTCAGTGAAAAAACAAATATCACTTTTTTTGTTTAATTTTCCAATAGATTATCCAATTTATTATTCAAATTATTTCCATTAGATTAATATCCAATTTTCATCCTATATAATATATAAAGAAAAATATTGATGTACGCCTTATCAGCCTTCTTAAAATTTAGGTTGAACAGTAACTTCTTCAGGGTTCGTAGATTTATATGGAGCATGTAAGCTAGTTTGGCAAAACATCTGTAAAAATTTTCTTTTTCCAAAATTTTAAATGTTAAACTGTTTATAATTAACAAGTTGGTATAAAGATGCAGTAACAAGCCTTGAACAACCTCTACCTCAGCTTATAATTTATACTTTGCATATTTTAAGTACTTTACCTGTAGTCTGATGCAATTGCATATAAACTTTGTATCGAGCATGCTTTATAGAACAAGGACATTATATGTGATAAGAAACACATTTAGAAATCTTGCAAAATTGCACACATGCAAATTCAAGTGAAAAATTTAAGAGTTTTACATACAAAACACATTTTATAATAGCAAAAATATTCATAGCATGACAACTTATTTTGTTCTTTTTTTGATAATTTTCTTTTCTTTTTTTTATTACTCTTTTTTCATTAAAACGATTGATTTTAACCACTTAGTTTTGTTTTTTAAATCTTTTTTTTTTTTCAATTACTGCAATACAAAAAATGCCACAATCATTTGCCATAATCCACTTTTATTTATGCTATAATTCACTTTTATTTGGTTAACTTATTTGACTTCAATACTTTTTCTTGCTTTTAATGTCAGTGTTTATATGTAACTGTACAAAAATTACTGTTCTGTAGACAAACATAAATATCACTTCTTTTGTTAAATTTTCAAATATTTTATAACTTAATGCAGCCTGCCAAAATTTTTATAAATTGGTAAATGGTTTAACACGATGTTTTATTAAAGTTACTTAATAAAAAAGTATATCAGCCTCCTCCAAACTATGGTTGAAACAAAGCATGAAAACAAAATCTCCTCAGAGCTCATATATTGACATAGAACATGTAAACTAGTTTTGCAATTAGTATAAATTTTCTTTTTTAAAAAACTCTAATTTTCAACTCTTTATAATAAACATGTAAATCAGTTTATAAATAAGGTTCTTCACCAGTAGTCACATAAAACTGCATATAAACTTTGTATGCAAAAGTGCTTCACTATTAGTCTCGTACAACATACTTATATAAACTATGTATTTGAGAATGCTTTAAGGCCAAGAGCATATTTTAAGAGAAACACATTTGTAGATTTTTTCAAATTTACTTCAACACATTTTTTTTTTTCGTTTCCTAAAATTATACAATAGATAAAATCTTCATCACCAAGATAAACTTTATTGAAATTTTTACGAGTGAAAATTCTCTTGTACAAATAGATTTTGATACATTTCAAATACTCTGAAGAGTACTAAAATAAAATGAATTTCCTGTGTTGATAGTAACACATGACTTGTATTGATAAACTTAGTATACTACTGTGATCAAAAAGTAAGGTGAATTTTTAATTTAAACTTCCGGCCTTATTCGAATCTTTTTTATTTTTAAGTTGGTAGGAATGTCATTAACATTTGCGCCAAATTACATGTCAAACTCAATTATTTTTTTTTTGTTTACGCTTGTTTCTGAAGTACCAAAAGTGCGTTCGGCGATTTTCACGATGTCTAACTTTGTTGAGCAAAGAAGTGCTATTAAATTTTGTTTGCGGAATGATATTTTTGCTGCTGAAACGTATCGAATGTTGCAAAAGGACTAAGTGAAGAGACTATGTCTCAAAAAAATGTTTACAAGTGGTACAAAGACTTCAAAGAAGGCCGAGAACGTGTTGATGACTTGGAACGCTCCGGACGACCATCGACTTCGATTGATGATCGCCACATCAACAAAATCAAAGAATTGGTGCTTTCAAATCGTCGGTTAACCATTCGAGACCTTGTTGACATGGTTGGAATATCATTTGGGTCGGTGCAAGCGATTTTGAAGGATCATTTGGGTCTCAGAAGACTCAAATCACGTTTGGTGCCGAAATTTCTCAATTTCTTTGAAAAAGAGCGTCGCGTTAAAACGTGTGAAGCAATGCTTTCAAAAATCAAGGTCATGTTGACTGTTTTCTTTGATTATTGTGGTGTCGTGCGCTACGAATTCCTTCCAACTGGCCAAACTGTCAACAAGGAATATTATTTAAGCGTTATGCGACGTTTGCGTGAAGCTATTCGCAAAAAGAGACCGGAATTATGGGCCAATAACTCTAAGATTTTGCACCATGATAATGCGCCTTCGCACATAGCACTGGTTCTTCGTGAGGTTTTCGCCAAAAACTCTACCCATGTTGCTCCACAACCACCGTATTTGCCCGACTTAGCACCGTGTGACTTCTGGCTGTTCCCAAAGCTCAAGAGACCACTCCGGGGAAATCGTTTTGAGTCCATTGAAGAGATCCAACGTGAATCGGCACGCGCATTGAAGGCTATCCCTACCGAGGACTTTTCGGCATGCTTCGAAGACTGGAAAAAACGTTGGCAAAAGTGCAAATTTAAACATACAAATGTAAACATTGCAAATAAAATTCTGCAAACTAGTCTTCAAATGAACATTCATTTTGAAATAGTTTGACGAAAGTGTGGAAACACTTGTTCTTTATTTTTTCCTCTTAGATGGACGGCTGTAATATGTAACTGCTTCTAATAAGCTGCAAGTTCTTTTAACAGATAAATAAAAAAGCATGCTTTTAGATGTGCACAACTCTAATCATGGAGCTCATGTTGGTCTTAATAAGGCAAGAATTAAGCTAAAAAGTGCTTTTTATTAGCTAGGTAACAGGGTTAAATATTTCAACTGAATATATTTTTTATCAAATTTTCTTAAATAATAATTGACTTCTTTGCATTAAAAATGATTTTAAACATGGTTCATTTTTTAACTTAATGTAATAGTAATTATAATAGTAAATTTTTCAAGTACAAAAGCTTATCATATTGTTTGCATAATGTTATCGAGTTATGGTTAGTGATATTACAAAATGGGTGAAAGAATGCGACAAGTGCCAGCGCATGGAGAAGATTAAAACTTGTGCTCTGGAACTTAAAGGTCAATGGATTATAGGAGTTTTTAGGTCTAGATATTTTTAGGAGTAAATATATTGATGCTTTTTTAATACCAGAAAAATCTGTTTTTGTTGTTTCTAAGTGTCTTGTTACTTTGTTTTATCGATTTGGCCCTCCAAAAAAAGTACTATTAGACCAAGGTAGAGAGTTTGTAAATAGTTTGAATGAATTTTCATTTTCTACTTTTAATATTAAGCATTTAATAACATCTGCTTATCATCCACAAACAAATGGACAGGATGAGAGAACAAATCAGATTATCAAGCAAGCTCTTTCAAAAGTAGCTAATGAGTCCCAAGATGATTGGGATACTTTATTAGAACTAGTATTATTTGGTCTCCATACATGCGTACAATCTTCAACTAAGTTCACTCCATTTTCTTTAATGTTTGGTAGGGAGGCACGACTTTTTTCATCTTTAGCTCTCAATGATAATGATCCTGATTTTAATGATAATAATGTTGACATTGCAGAAAGTAATGCAACTGAATCACAGATTCAACAAATAATGGATTTCCGTATTGCAGTTCATGTCATAGTGAATAATAATATTTGAATTGCACAAAAAAAAAAATGCAAAAGTACCATGATAAAAAACATTTAAAAGATTTCAAGTCATTTTAAAATAGGTGACAAGGTTTTAGTAAAAAATTACAAAAAGATAGGTCACAAAGGTAACCATATGGAGCATGATATTTTTAGTTGTTTTTATTCAGGTGGTTTTTCAGAAAATTACAGTTTTATGCAGATAATTAATGTTAGAAAATCACATTGGGTGCTTTTAAGTAATGTGTTCTCTGATGTTGTTTCTACAATTCTACAGTTCACTTTTTATTAGTTCAAATAAAGATGATATACCATTGATAGTGCACAGAGTTGCGCGTTCATCCTTGAATTGTCAAACAAGCAGTTCTTTAAATGTCGATGTAATGGATTGTTAAACGCAACCAAATGGAAATGATTGTGGTCTTTTTGCAATAGCTAATGCAACAGCTTTGTGTAATGGTATCGATCCAAGTTTAGTTATATGAAAACATAATAATATGAGGCAACATTACCTGAAATGTATTAAGAATGGTGTATTAGAAATGTTTTCCTTCGTTACTGTGTTAGACGGTCATAAAAGGCTTGCCTTTTCTATTGATTGCAATCATTTTTGTAAGTGCAGACAAATAATAATAATTGATTGTCATTCAAGTTTTTCTGGATATGGATTTATAATTCCTGTTACATCATTAATGTTTATGTATCCTGTTGTTTCTGCAGTTTTTTTAGTTTTTATGACATAATACTCATAAAAAAGTTTATTTGTTTTCTATCGTCGGTTTGTTTATGTATCTTATGTTTTAGTTAATAATTTAGTTTATTTTAGTTATTTAATATTTTAGTTAATAAGTTAGTTATTTATTTTATGTTAATATATGTCTTATAGTTGTTTAAAGTTATGTAATTGGTTAATTTAGGTCAACTATTGCTTCTTTATTTCGTTATTGGCAAGATGATTTGTTTTGCTTACTTTGTAGTTTATTTTTTATTCTTATCAATTATGTATTATATCAATTAGGATTATCGATATATAGTTAATGGCTACTGTTATTAAACTCAGTTCTTTACTTACAAGCGTTTGTTTTTGTAGCAGTTAACTATAAGTACTTCTACTACGACAAGAGTAACTTTAATGAGATATTTGATCAATTTATTATAGAATATTGTAATAGTTTAGACTATTCTGGCTTGTAAATGGCGTGACTGTTTTAGGATTTTTAACATTCATACATTTCAAAGATTCAAATTTTTCTGGCACAAATTTAAAGTTCATTTTGTAAATAAATTCATTAACACATCAATCAATTCATTAACATAACAATCAATTCATTAACATATCAATAACATATCAATGCAGTTGTTAAGTACTTTTCTGGCACAAATGCAGGTATTTATTATTTGGTTTTTTTTCACTGCATTCTTATTATACTATTTATGTTATACTATATTTCTATATTATAAAGGCTTGTAATTCCATGTGGAAAATTCGAATTTCTTCCGAAAATCCCCAAGTTTCAACCAAGTTAAATTTTTTCAAAAGGACATAGAAACCATGTTATTTTATTTTGTTATTTATATTGTGTAAGGATTTTTTGATCTTATTTTCAAAATAAAGTTTTAGTTTAGCATGAAGTGTTTCGTTTCTTTAATGTCTTTTTAATTTAAAACATCACATAGTAAGAAATAGTAAATTATTGTGCTATATACTTAACACCGCTAAAATCGTCGAATAACAACCGTCTTGGTTGTTATTCAACAGTAGTGCAATAGTGGTGTAGTGGTAGAACGCTCGCCTCATAATTGAGAAGTTCCGAGTTTGATCACCACCACGCTCCTAGTAGTACCGCGCTCAACTTGTTTCTTCGCGAAACAGCCTTGTCCGTCATGGTTTGTGTTTCGGTGTAATAAAGTTGAGAGAGAGTTGTAACCTCAACTAAAATAGCCTCCTCGACTGTAGTGGCATTCTCGGCCTTGGGAAGGTAAATTTACACACAAAAAAAAACTAGACACTAGTTAATAAATCCTCTCCTTTTGTTCTTGCTGTGAAAATATCAATACTTTTCTTACTATTTATGTGCGTGCGATCAAGTAACAATTACTTTTAATCGAAAAGCTTAATTGTTAGTGAGAACTTTTCTTTAATTAAATATTAAATTTGAAATAAATACAGTTGTTAGATAAATAATTTAATTTGAAACATTTTGCTAAAATGCGCAGTTAAATTATTTACTAATTACAGTAAATTTGCTCGTGAGATGACTATTTTATAACTATTTTATTTGATCATTAAAGTAAGTCTTTTATTTTAGTATACTTATCCAGTAAGTGACCTAAGAAAAGAGAAAAAAGCTTTTCTTAAAAATATGTTTCTTGCCTTTCTATACTAAAAAGATTTGAATTTCGACTAGAATATACTTCGTGAGTTAAAAATTATTAGAAGTAGTAAATTATTACTATAAAATGCCGTGAAGTAACAATTCGCTTGACCATAGTCATAAAAAGAATAGTCTGGAAACACGGCCTGTGAACAATAGGTTTTGCCATTGATGTTAGGTTCTTATCCGCGTTAGTGCCCAGCCTACTTTAAGGTGCAAAACAAACAAAAATTTTTCAAGTAAAAATACAATGCCTGGAGCAAATTCAGCATACTTAAATTAGAATCATGGGAACTTGTTATATCGAAAGATTTAGTCAAAGTTTTTAAAGTAGACAATATTCACCTACTACCCAAATATGAAGTATATGTTCAACCTAGCCTTATATTTACAATACGATCTTTTGCTTGGAACTTACCAATACACATGATATATATTTGAATTACAAACAATCAGTTAAAAACTTTATCAAGTATTATTGCTCTTTTATCAACTCATTGTGTCAAGGTGTTGCATCTGGTTCGAACTGTTTTAAAAAACATATTCTTACAAAATTGTACAATCCAAGTGTTCCATCAATCACTACATTTGAGAGTGAATTTAATAGGTCAACTTTGTGTTTTTCTGGTGATATTTCTAATATAAAATAACATAAAATCTGGTGATATTTGTAATGAATGTAAAACTTTGGAATTGTCACAAAATACTAAACTACAAAAGGCTGCAAAACGTAAAGCTGAAACGCTGACAAAACCTGCTCATGTTAATGCCCCTATCTCAATAACTTCACCTGATAGAATTAAACTTACTTTGCAAAACTATCGATCTGAAAATGCCATTTTGAAACAAGAAATGAAAAATATGCAAGATGAGATTCAAAAAAGTTCATTACGAGTAACATCTGATTTTGATAACGATATAAAAAACCTAATGTCAAATGCTTTTGATCTATATAATGTTTCACCATTTATGAAATATTTTTGGACTGAGCAACAAAAATACCTACTGTCAAATCCAACATCTGTGCGATATCATCCAATGATTATACGATATTGCCTTAGCCTTTGTGCAAAGTCTCCTAGTGCATACGAGGATATTCGCTTTGATAAAAAGTCTGGTACTGGTTTTCTGGTATTACCAAGCCGTTGTCGTCTTCGTGACTACAAGAATTATATTCATCCTCAGCGTGGTTTCAATGCAGATATTATTAAAGAGTTAAAATCAAAAGTAAATGATTTTAGTGATATAGAAAAGTATATTGTATCATTGTTTGATGAAATAAAAATTCAAGAAAATCTTGTATGGGATAAACACACAGGAGAAATTATAGGATTCGTTGACCTTAGCGATATTGATTTAAACTACGCAACTTTACAAAAAACTGACGCAGTAGCCTCTCATGTTCTTGTGTTTATGATTCGCAGTATAGTTAACCCTTTTAAGTTTACACTAGCTAATTTTGCAACACTTGGAATATCATCAGCTCAAATTTTTCCATTATTTTGGAAAGCTGTCGGTATATGTGAACTGGAATGCAAGTTAAAAGTTATTGCAACAACGTGTGATGGTGCTTTTCCGAACAGAAAATTTTTTAAAATGCATTCACGTTTATCTAATTCAAATGTAAAAAAGGATGCATTTGTCACAAAACTATACATTTATATTGTCCTAAAAGATTTATTTACTTTATAGCTGACCCTCCACATCTTAAAACAACAAGAAACTGTATTTACAGCACTGGATCTGGTAAATGTACTAGATACATGTGGAATGATGGTTTATACATTCTATGGAGTCACATCTCAGATATTTTTAAAGAAGATCAAACATGTGGTTTACATCTACTCCCAAAATTATCATATGACCATATTAAATTGTCTTCTTATTCTGTTATAAATGTCAAATTGGCAGCACAAGTTCTAAGCACTACTGTAAGTAAAGTCCTTCTTAACTATGGATCTCCAGATACTTTTGCAACAGCTATCTTTTGAAAAGTTTTTTTAGGACTAGAAAGACATAAAAACAATAAATATTCTATTGAAAAACTATTATTAATTTTCTGATGCCATAAAATGTTTTTAGCTATTTGTAGCTATGAAAATAGCTGTTTAAAAAATTGAGATAATAAGATCAGATAAGTGTATCTAATTGTCAAATGTGCTATTAATCTTATATATAACCTATACTTGACTACTCTTCTTCTTTAGTGAAGTTCATAGTGACTTGGACTTAAGTTGTTTGACTTTAACTTTATAAGCTTGTAGATTATCCTTGACGTATGAAAATGTTCTTGCTCTCACATACAAATTCAAGATGTCCTCAACAACATTTGAACAAACATCTTTGTTAGCAACAACATCAGTTTCACTTTTGATCTTTGAAAAATTTGATAAAATTTTTATGTCTTTGACAAGTGATAGTACAATTTCTTTAATGTCAATTTTATTGATAGACTTACTAACCATATTTTTAAAGGCACTTACTAACCGTATTTTTTCAGCAGTAATAAAAATGCATACTTGCCTCAATTTTCATTTTCCATAAGCCTGATCTGTTACGTGTGTTCACAAGTTTATGCTCAGGCAAATCATCACTTCCTTGATATTGGGCAGCAAGTAAAATAGACATATACTGTTGGTAGTATTCTTCCTTATAAATACCTGAAAACCTGATGCGACGATATAATGTGCTAAAAACATACCCACTTAGATAGGCAATAACAGATTGATCTCTATTTGAAAGTACACAAGCTTTTTCAGATAAAATTGCATCACTTAGAACTGATTGACCAGAAAGATGCGACAATACATGGTTACATACTTCAAATCCAAGTAATAGAGAACACTGTGTATTTAATCCTATAAAAATAGAATCAATGTTGTCAAAGATACATTTGTAGAAATCTGGATAAAAATTTTTAGCATTTCCTCGAAATAAAGATAAAACTGGTTTAATGAACTGATATGCTGTGTTAGCTATATCGAAATTAATCGTATAGTTTTTAAAAAGATTTTGTATAGATTCATAGCAGTTATCCGATGAAAGCTTTGCAACACTTCTTTTTAAATATATTTCAAAATTTTTGAGATCAAGTATTTCTTCTGGTATTTTAAATTTTTCTGTATCTTTTAAATTTTCTGAATGAGCTAATAAAGCATCTGAATGTTTGCTATTAGAGTGAGACCCCTAGTTCTCAAACATATTTTATTACAAAATTGACACAAAAATGTTGGTGGTGTATGCGAATCATGTTGTTTTTCAACAACATCACGTAACAAATCCTGATCAATAACTGCAAAGATAGCATCAAGCTCATCTTGATTTAACTCGACAATGTGCTCGATATGAATTAAATCTTCTGAACTTTCGGCCATCATTAAGTTTATTTTGCACCTTATTCCTGCGGACCACCCGATTTTCAACTTGAACAATAACTAGTAAATCAAAAAAAAATTCTTTTTTCAAATCCATGCTTTATGCAAGCAGAATTCTATTGGGCCTAGAAATTCTTTTTTTGTTATCTTTTGTAGAAGGAAAAATTACTGTTACGTTTTTAAATTTTTTTTTTTATTAATTCAGTGTTCTTATGGGGAAATGCAAATTAAATTTTTGTTAACTTAATTAACTTTTTTTGGTCAAATTTTTCCATTTCCTTGTATTGTCATCGAAAATGATTAAGTGTGCAAAATTTGAGCAAAATTGGTTGAGAAAAAAGCTTTCAAAAATTGATTTCAAATTTTGTGGCACACAAACATATATATATATAGAAAGTAACCTTATATAAAGCATGGAAGAAAAAGTAGCGCGTTTTAAATTTTTTTTTTTTAAATTTTAAGTTAAAAAACAAAAATTTAAAACGCGCTACTTTTTCTTCCATGCTTTATTGCGTTATTTTTGCGTTTATTACTTTTGCTTCCATGCTTCCATGCGTTATTAAAATAACTTAAGACTTAAAAAACAATAGGTTTTGAATCGCTGCGCTTTAATGTCTTCGAAACTGCAAATAATTTGCAAATCAATGATTTTTGTGACGTAATACGCAATTCATATCAAATAAATAAAATGTATGGGGAAATACAAATTAAATTTTTGTTAACTTAATTAACTTTTTTTGGTCAAATTTTTCCATTTCCTTGTATTGTCATCGAAAATGATTAAGTGTGCAAAATTTGAGCAAAATTGGTTGAGAAAAAAGCTTTCAAAAATTGATTTCAAATTTTGTGGCACACAAACATATATATATATAGAAAGTAACCTTATATAAAGCATGGAATAAAGCATGGAAAAACTGTTAGAAACGGCCTGCGTTTCCAGACTATTCTTTTTATGACTATGTACAAACCGCGTATCTGACTGGGGGCCGACTTTAAATTTCGCTTAAATTTAGTCGCCATTTTTGTGATACTAATATGGCGACTAAAGTTGAAATATAGGCAAAAAATGTTGCACTTATGGCTGCACTACAAATTATTTATCTGCAAAAAAAAATCTGATAATTTAAAGCTTTCAGTATATCGATTTCCTAAAAATGAAGAAGAAAAGCAAATGTGGATTAAAGTAATTCCAAATGCAAACTTATAAGTAACTAATAACCCAGTTGTTCGTGAGTTGTATTAACCGATAAATTTTGAAAAACAAATAGTTAGAGGAAAATATGGTCCTAAATTTCCACCATCTATTTGGCCTGGCATACCGTCTTGTCAAACTTCTACCCATCTTCCTCCATTACGTGCAACAACTCGTGCTTCTTCGTGTTTTCGAAATTTCGCTCAAGATAAACTATCCACTTTTTTAGAAAAAGATAGAGTACTTTTTGGTGAAATGAAAAAAATTATTTTAAATAATGAAAGAGATCTAGGTGTTCCATTAGAATGCTTTATGATTAATAACACTATTCATTTAGAATCACAAGTTTATTCATATGAAGTTCCATATTTTTTAATCAAAATTAGTGAGAATTTGCATTTTGAAACTTATCATTATGGTGCCGAAAATAAAGTTCCTGCAATTTCTAAAAACAGAATTTCAAAAATCAACACATGGTCTTATATTAGAAGAAGTTTTGCATTATTCGAAAAATTTAATTCCAGGCTGAAAAGAAATTGTAATTCAGGAATATTCAGCTTCTATTGGTACACGGTGTGTTGGTAGTATGATTTATTCTAAGGAGGTTATTATGAGATCTTTTCAGTATTTTGCTACGTCCAGAAGTTTGTATAACCAATTGCGAACAGATTACCAGTTGCCTTCTGTAAGAACTTTGACAAGAAAAACTTCAAAAGTTTCTAAATTGTATGAGAAACATTTTTTGACTAGTATTTTTTAATCTGTTGAAGAAAAACAGAAACTTTGTTATTTATTGCATGATGAGGTTTATATTTAAAAGAATGTTGTTATACCATGGTGGTACATTATTCGGAAAAGCAATCGACGATTTAACTTCTCTTGCAAAAACTATAATGAGTTTAATAATAAATTGCTTATTTGGTGGACCATCATTCATTTCCAAAATGATACTTCTAAGTAAATTAAGCTCTCAATTTCTTTTTGAACAAATTAGTATTACTAATTAGTATTATCCAATCAATAAAGGAGTCTTTGGGTCAAGTTAAAGCTATAATGTGCAATGGAAACAGAATTAATCAGGCATTTTTAAAAATCTTTGAAAGATCAGCTCAAGATAAACCCTGGTTGACTAATGATGGTATTTTCTTAATCTTTGATTATGTCCATTTGCTTAAAAACATTAGAAATAATTGGCTTACTGAAAAAACTTATTTTTATGATAAAAAAAAAGTATGTAAAGTAGCACATTGTCTTAAAAAACTTAATGAACTTGAATCTAAAAATTTAGTTCAACTATCCAACTTAACTGAAACTTCAATATTTCCAAAGCCAATCGAGAGGCAATCAGTTTCTACCTATTTAAGGGTATTTTGTTACAAAACTTACCATGCTTTAATTAATCATTCAGGACTGCAGCATATAAAAAAAAGACAAGATATATCAGATTTTATTAACATTGTTGTGTCATGGTGGAAAGTTCTCAATGTTAAGGGAACAGGTGCTGATATTAGATTCAATGATGAACTTCAAGTAGTAATTAGAGATCCTAATGAAATTAAAACAAAACATATAAATTATATATATAGATAAGAAAATATATTGAATTTCGGAAATATGGCTGGAAAGCAAGGTAAAAGGGAGAAACAACTTACTTGTGATACTTAAGGATAGAGTATGCAGAGTATCATTAAGCAATATTCTATTGATGATTTTAGAGTTTTACAATTTTGAGATGCAGCGACACCATGGAAATATTCTTTCAAATACTTTTTTGAACAATTTATGTAAACTGACTCCACATTCAAATAAAGAACCATCTCAAAAAATATTGAAATTGTCGTGAATTCTTTGACAAATTTAAAAACAAAAAAATAAATATATTTTATTTAATTATAGTTTACTGAATTTTTAATGTTTTTATTTAAAGTTTTTTTATTGATTATATATACAAATCTATATATATATATATATATATATATATATATATATATATATATATATATATATATATATATATATATATATATATATATATATATATATATATATATATATATATGTAATTTGAATGTTTTGTTATAATTTCATTTTTTAATTATAAAGTAAATCTTTTTGAGAGAAAAAAGTTTATAGAGTTAAAATAAAATTTATAAACCGATTTTTATTAGTTTTTGCTGTTTATAAAATAGGCCCCCAGTCAGATATGCCGTTTGCGCGTTGGCAAGGCCTGCAGTATAGATCGCCGTGCTTAAATTCGTTTAAGGTAAGTTTTTTTAATTTTGTTTGTCTGGGTTAACAAAAAATGCCTCGACTGTTCAATTTGTCTACTTATTTAACGTGACTTGATACCTTAAGTAAGTATCCGTGAACTAACGCATGCGCAGAATATCATTTTGTCTAATTTAACGATCTACTTATTTAACACCGGTACCGTAGGCATATTTTGAAACCCTATACAGGCTCAGAATAGGCAGAAATATAAGCAATCTGATTCGCTGATTTTGAAAGAGAGGCAAGTGAAAAATGTAAAATTAAAATCAAAACGACTAGATTTTTTTGAAATAAAGTTTAGTGTTAGATAGTAACACTATAAACACAGGAAATTGATTTTATTTTAGTATTCTTCAGAATATTTAAAGGGTAACAAAATCTATCGTACAAGATAATTTTCACTTGTAAAAATCTCAAAAGATAAATCTGCAGTTAAGCGGCGTTAAATAATATTATATTTTTTACTTAAAAAATCAACGATGGTGAGCATATAGTTGCGTTACGCAATAGAATGTAATTCTATTGAATATTTATTAAAAATAAATTTCGATGCAATTATTAGGTTTCATTTGACTTTTAAATTTTGTTTTGGAGTTATTTTGGCAGTTTTTAAAGTTGAAGTTGAAGTTGAAGTTTCAAAGTTTTTGTATTTATATTATTCCAGGTAAGCTTTTATTAAAGTTTTATCGTTAATTAAAATTTTTTTTAACTTTGTAAATAGATATTATTAAATTAATATTACTTGTTTAGCGTATTTAAATATTTACATGTTTAATTAGATGGCTATGCAACGAGTTGGTCGCGGACGTCCAAGTGCCCCTTCGACTATTGTTGGAGTTGATGAAATACTTTCTGAACAGGTTGTGATGAAAATTGGCGTTTAAAAATATAGTTTATTATATTTCCTTTCAATAAAAAAATGCATGATTCTTTTAAACAATCTAAAAGTCAAAGATTAAAGTTCACTTTTAATTTCTTTTGTTTTTTAGTCTCCGCGAACGAGAGCGCAAAAAGCAAAATAATATATTTATTTTACTTTACAAAATTTTACTTATTTTTTTTTACAAAATAATATATTTATTTTAACTGCAGATTTACCTCTCAAAATTTCGATAAAGTTTATCTTGGTGATGAAGATTTTATCTGTTGTTAATTTAAAGAAATGGAAAAAAATGTATGTGTTGAAGTAAATTCGAAAAGATCTACAAATTTGTTTCTCGTAAATTATGTCCTTGGCCTTGAAGCATACTCAAATAATAAGTTTATATACAGTTGTACGAAACTACTAGTGAAGTACTTTTGCATAAAAAGTTTATATGCAGTTTTAAGAGACTACTGAGAAGAACTTTATTTATAAGTTGATTTATATGTTAATTATAAAGAGTTGAACATTAGTTTTTTTTTTTTTAAATTTGTACTGATTGCAAAACTAGCTACATGCTACTACATGTTCCATTTCAATAATGAGCTCTGAGGAAATTTTGTATTTATGTTTTGCTTCAGCCATAGTTTTGAGGTGACTGAATTTTTTTTTTATTACATCGTCTTAAAGTTTAAGACGATGTTTAATGGTTTAAGTTAAACCATCAAACACTTATTAGAAATTTAAATAAGTTTGGCAGGCTGCATTAACTTATATATAAAAGATGACAATTACATATTAGTAATTTATTTGAAAATTTAACATAAGAAGTGAAATTTATGTTTGTCTAATAAACATATCTTTTTTGTACAATTACATATAAACACTGACATTATAAGCAAGAAAAAGTATTGAATCAAATAAGTTAATCAAATAAAAGTGGATAATAACATCAAAAAAATGCAAACGATTGTGGCATTTTTTTAGTTGTAATAATTGAAAAAAAAAAAGATTTTAAAAACCAAACTAAGTGGTTAAAATTAAATGTTTTAATGAAAAAAGAGTAATGAAGAAAAGACAATTATCACAAAAATAAAAAGAACAAAATCAGTTGTCATGCTATGAGTATTTTTGTTATACTATAATATGCCTTGTATGTAAAAACTCTTGAAATATTTAACTTGAATTTGCATATGTGCAATTTTGCAAGATTTCTAAATGTGTTTCTTGTCAAATGTAATGTCCATGTTCTATAAAGCATGCTCGATACAAAGTTTATAGGCAGTTTCATCATACTACTGGTAAAGTACTTAAAGTATGCAAAGTGTAAATTTTAAACTGAGGTTGTTCTAAGCTTGTTACTGCATCTTTATACCAATTTGTTAATTATAAAGAGTTAAACATTTAAGTTTTTGCAATAAGAAAATTTTTACAAATGTTTTACCAAACTAGCTTGCGTGTTCCATGTAAACCTGCAAGCTCTGAAGAAGTTGCTGTTTAATCTAAATAAGCCTGATGTACTCCTTGTACATCAATATTTTTCTTTACTTAACTTTAATAAAACAATCCTTACATCTTCAAACACGTGAAAAACTAAAAAAAGTTTGTCAGGTTATTTTAACTTATATATAAATATGATCGGATATTAATAATCTATTGGCAAATTTAACAAAAAAAAGTGATATTTGTTTTTCTACTGAACAATTCTTTTGTACAGTTACATATAATCATTGATATTAAAAGCTATCAAAGAGTATTGAAGTCAAAAAATTTAACCAAGTGAAGGTGGCAATTGTTGTAAATGGCAATATTATTGTAATGAAAAAAACTTCATCAAAACAAGCTTTTACATTTAAAAAAGCAAGTTTTCAAAAAAAAAAAAGATTAATATTACTTCAAAATAAAACATGACATGGCACTATTTTTATATTATTATACAAGAAAATTTCACAGACACACTTGATTTTATGGGTTTTCATTTTCTAGAGCAGAATTTTTTTTTCTTCTTTAGGAGTATATAATGTAAAATATATTATTAGCATAATAAGTATAAAATTTATCAAAGTTTGTTGCTTTTTTTAATATTTTTTACCATCAGTTGCTATTATAGGGTAAACATTTTATACCTATTATAGAATACAATAACCAATATTTTATTCAGGTTAAAAGCAATATATCAACAAACATGTGCTTTACATGTATTGATTTTTGAAATTGGAATAAACAACAACATGAACTTTGCAATTTTTCTTGGTTCTACCTTTTTACACTTAGTTTTTCATAAAGGTGTGGTAAGTCGAGAGCTATTCCTTTTTGTAATCAGTTTAATATATCAAAACACACTTGTGGACATCAGGTTGTAGATTTTTTCTTATAGCTTATTATGGTACAATGCTTTGTAATCTTTTATTACTATACATTACCAAAGGAAATTTAAATTAGCTCTTGCTTACAACTGCTTTTAATTTGCGAGTGTTGCAAATTATTTGGGCTAGCTATAACAACTTAAACGTTTTAGTGATGTATAATATTTAAGAATCAATGGGAACTTAATTTGAAAAAAATTATACCAAGTTAATAATAGTCTATTGATATTACTAGGTAAATTTTAAAACTATTTTGAAAAATCTATCGTATAAAAATCGAGTCACAGCAGTTAAGTTTTACTACCTGGTTTATAGTTTGTTACAATGGTTGTCTTTTATATACCTTAGAGTAATAAAAACCATTAGGAAAACATACTAACTTTTTTAAATCTTTATTTTTTAGAAAATATTATGAAAATCACGGATATTTTGAGTTGTGAAGTTTTGGAAAAATATTAATACTATGTTGTACAAAATTGGATAGAAAAATCATACTTTTTTTTGTTATCATTATTTGGCTTTTTATTCAGTTACTCAATTTCAATTTTATTATTCGATACGTTTTTTGAAATTTGTTTTGATTTAAACATATGGGCAACAGTCTCTCTTTCAAAATCAGCGAATCAGATTACGCATATCTCTGCCTATTCTGAGCCTGTATAGGGTTTCAAAATATGCGTACCGTAGCCACTGCCTAATTAAAATGTATACTATTTTGTTAAAATTACAATCTTGGGAGGGGGGGGGGGGAGATTACACATTCTCTAAACACCTCTCTCCCCCTCCCCCATGCCTATCCAATAATTTATGTATTGTAGAATACTAATGTTTTGATATTTTAGCCTAGTTGAACAGGATCGAGTTGAGGATTCACTCTTTCTGGCAATAATCTAAATAATTTATCTATAAATAAAGTGTACACAATAACCTCAACATATCGGGTGTAATGAACATTTGTACTCAACTTTCCAATATTAACACGTTTTATCTAATCAATCAGTTTTGATTTGTTTAATCTTTTTTTTATATCTGAATTATTTCATGCATTTATCTTAATTTATAAACCCAATTTGTTTAATAAATTAAAATTTCAAAATTATTTTTAGAAATGAAAACCCGAAAAAAAGGCGAAATTCTTTTGGAAAATGAAAATGTGAAAATTCCAAAACATACAAAGAAATAAAGAGAAAGTGGTCGTACAAAAGAATACTTCTTAGTTGGTAAACCAGTCAAGATATCCTCAGTTAGGCTGCCAACCAGGGCTGACGTTATCAAGCACTTCCTCTACCAAAAGGAGAAAAATGGTCTAATTTCGCAGACAAAGCGACTTGTTTCCTGTCCTTTAAGTAACAGCTTCAGGTAAAACTTTTTATAAAGAACCTATTTAATATACTTTTTCAACTTTTTTTTTGTAGTAAGCAAATATTGCAAATTATTACCTTAAATATTATTCATTTAAAAATTGTAAAGGCAATTTTATTTTATTTTTGGTATGCAACTGAGGAAATATTTATAAGGCAAAATTTTTTTTGCTTTAGTGTGCAGTGTACTTCTGTGGATTTTCCTTGCAGTAAGGAATGTAATCTAGGCTCACTATGGTTTTTATGGCTAAGATCAGGTTTTCCCATAATTGGACCTGTTACCCTTCGAAGGAATACATCAAAATATATTGAAAAATACTTGAGCCTTAAGAAGAGCCAGCATAAGAGTCAGAAAGGGTATGCTCAACGACGTGTGCAGTTTGTGAGATCAGTGAGAGGTTATTTATCAATCTTTTTAAAAATAATATCTTTTTATTTATTACAAATTATTGTTTTCTGAAAATGTTTGAATATTTTAAAAATCAAGATTTAATATTATTGGTAAGTTTTAAAATGATTTTTTATGGTTAGGACGATTCTGGTTGATTAATACAAAGAAAAGTCCGATAAAAGCAGACAAGGATAGGCTTCCATCTGACAAGTATGAGGATATAATTTTTCTGAAGGATCAGATGGGAGAAAGGAAAATGACTCTAGCACCTATTGACAAGCGAAAAAAAGAGATCCAATTGAGGAGAATGGAGCGTGCGAAGAAATAAGTTACTGTTATTGGATCTACAGAAGATGAGCTTATTCCTAGTACCTTAAGAGTTGCAAAACAATTATCTTCAGAATTTTCTTCAGAATCAAGTTCTGAGTCTGACTCAAAGAATGAATTTACACCTGTTAGTGTTTTTCATGTTATTATATATTTACCTGTTATTCATCGACGAATTTGAAATTTGATAAATATAAATTAGGTTTAAGATTGAAAAAAAACAAAACAAATTTGACTAATTGCCCTCCTATTTGGGGCTGGGGGGGAGGGCTTACGTTTTGGGGTTTTTGAGCATTCCTCATATATCGGACAAAACGAGTGCAACCAAATAATGCTAATTTAGTTTCTTTATATAAAAGTGATGCATTTTTTCAATTTAGAGAATTAACTATGTAACTGTTTAAAGAAAAAGTTCTTCAAGTTTTATTCATCACAAAGTTCATTATTTGCACACGAAAATTAATAAATTAATCAAAAGTATTAAAAAAAGTTGATTTCTTTCTGGACAAAATAAGTGTAACTCGACAAAACTTTCTGGACAAAATAAGTGTAACTCAACAGCCAGCTCTAATTGCTTTTGTATCTCAACTGATGATATCCAGGGATCCTTCTTGACGGATCTGACGATCATAGCATCCTCTCTAGAAGTGGTGGAACACGGTCTTCCATCTTTGTTATCTGCTGCCAAATTCCCCGTAGAAGGATATTTGGAACATAGTCTTGATACGGTCCATTTTTTCACGCGATATTTATCACAAATACTTTTTTGTGACATTCCACTTACGTAATCGCCAATAATTTTCTTTCTTAGTTCCAATTCAAGACTGTCGGGAGCCAATTTTGCACTTGTAGTCATAAAAATAATAAAAATAAATAATCACGCTTCTCAAGGCTTACCGTGTTACATTTACCTTGTGATGATACAATAATGCTCTGTAGAACACAACGTCTTGGTTAGATGTGGACTGAATTGATGTAATGAAACACTTGTTGTATTTCACTTCTTGTATTGATGTTCTTCGATAAAACACTTTGATAAAACTCACTTCGATAAACTTTCTTGATAATACTGACTGATTGACTTCCGTATACTGACTGAATTACATGTCGATTTACATGTCTCTTATATAGTAAAATGAACCTGTGTGAACCCGTTCTGGAAGATTCTAGATGCTTCTTTTCGATGCTTCTGAAGGTTTCTGGATGCGTCTGGATGCTTCTGAATGTTTCTGGATATTTCTGGATGCTTCCAGATGCTTCTTCTGGAAACTTCTGGAAGCTTCTGCGTGCTTCTGGAAACTTCTAGATACTTCCTTTAATTATTAAAAAACTTCCGTGACGTTGACATGGACCAGACTTAAGAAAATGAAACAAACCAAAAAAGTTGCACTTGTTTTGTCCGCTGCAAAATGGCACTTGTCAACGAAATTCTGCCTATGTGCTGTCACCTGTCAGCTGATTGCTCGTGTCATGGCATGCTATGACTCCAGACTCCTGAACTGTTTGCTGTGGTAGTATAGTTCGTTTCGTTTTTAAGACATGTAAAATTAGGAACACTTTTTAGCATTGTTCGATGTTGGTTGCAAATGTTTTGTCCAATACTGTATATGAACATACTTAAATATGGTGTTTTCATTATGTTTCAAAGATGCTTAGCTCAAACATCAAAAAAAGTTGTCTACGGCCTTGGACCCAAGGCCTATTACTTTGATAGAAGGAATAATTTTGGATTTATCAAAAAAGGAGGAGTTTGTTTAGTTTAGTGAGCCACCTATTCTTACTGATTATGTAAGTCCTGAGTCTTGGCTAGTTTTTGATATCCTAATGAACAGCAAGTCAAATTGCTCTTGTTCCCTTCTGCTGCATGGAATGTTGACCCCGACTTTTTTGCTTTCCAAACTTTTTTCAAAAACTTGTTGAAGTTTTCTTTTCCTGCAACAGTGAACTTGACAGCAGTATTGATATTGTAGAAGAGAATGATGTTCTGGAGGCTCTGTGGACAGAGAATGAGGCCCTAAACAATGCTGAAACCTAATATGTTTTTTTCATTGAATATATATATATTTTTAAGTTTATTTTCATATTTATGCTGAAAGTGCATGGAAGGACAAAATAGGATTATAAAATCTCTCCCCCTTTAGGGATAAAAAAAATGGATCCCTTTATGGATAAATAAAAATGGATCCCTTTATGGATAAATAAAAATGAATCCATTTATGGATAAATAAAAAAGTCTACAGCCCCCTCTCCTTTCAACACCTAAAAGTTTGTGAATTTTCATAAGCATTTAAGATTTCATTACTAAATTCCAGTAAGTACGTTATTACTACTATTGAGAATAATTATTGAGTGGAGGGACCCGGCGCCCCTTGGGGAGGGAGGGGAGGATATTTGCCACAAGATACAGAAATGTATATTTCAAATAGGACATCTATATCCTTAAGGAACTTGCACACAAAATTTTAGGTTGTTATGACTGTTGTATCATGTTGCGCCAAAATCTGTATGGTTTTGGTGATTAATTGATTGACCTCTGTTTTCTCGCGTAACTTTAAAAAAGTAGTTTGGCGCAATATGAAGCAAGAGAGCTAGGAGCTTAACTTTTTCTGCACAATATCTATATATAATCGAATATAAAATATGTTATATATATGTGTATATTACACTCAGGTCTCTATATATTTGGCAATCTGTAAAAATTTCAAAATTTATAAAAAGTATCGTCTACTTGCGCAAGATGAAAAAATTATTTTTTCAAAAAAATAAAATTATATCCTGAAATCACTTTAAATTTCCTAACTTAGAATGAATAAAATATATACATTTTATTTATTCGGTTATTGCCATTTATTATACCCATTTCATATTTTATTAATAATATAAAGTTATTTTTTAATAAATCGTTATAATATATGATTATATATAATAATCATCAATAAAGAGTTATTTTTTAACAAATCTCCTATTTGAATTTTAATAAAATTAATAAATAATGTTGATTAATAACGTTGCAGCAAACTCTAAAATAATTTTTTTACTATTTTTAAATCGTGGGTCTGGTTGAAAAAGTTTTAAAAATATGAAAATGTTTTTTTTTAAAAAAAAAAAAAAAACCTTAAATGAACTGATTTTTAATAATCATAGTGTCTGTATAATATTTTGCTGACTACAACATATTTCCGTTAATTGATCAGGTCTGTGAATCATGATAAGACGAATAAAATTAAAACGATAAATTTTGCCGAAACATAAAATAAAAATGTTTGTAGCGAAAAAAACCTGACCGAAAATTCTTCTTTTTTTTTTAAAAAAAAAAAAAAAATTAATAAAATCACGAAATTTGAATAAGATTTTAAATAAATATGCCTTTTAGATAAAATGAATATCATAGTTTAATAATATGATCTTTACTGATCGTTTATTGGCAATTTTTGTTAATTATAATTAATATAATTAACTATAATTATAATTCTTGGTCGAAATTCTAACATTTTTTGTGAAAATTGATAGAAATGTTGTGTTTTGACAGTTATATTAAATTATATATGCTAGAACCGATTAGAGCTAGAATCTATAGAAAATTAAGGCACTTTTTCAAAAACTTTCAACTAAAATTAAGTTAACGCTGTTAAGCGGAATTGATCTAAAAACTCAAAAATGGTGTTCTTTAGATTTGTAATTAATGATCGTCCATAAAGTACGTACGCTCGGAGAGGAAGAGGGGGTTTGTAAATGGCGTATACGAGATGGGGGAGGAGGGGGTAATGAAAAAGTTTTTAAGATTATATAAAAAAGAGAAAAGTTTCTTTAAACATTATAAAAACTTGATGCAATAAAAATTATAGCATCTATAGCTCTTATTTGGACATAATACGCTGACAAAATCATGCTAATTCCAAATAAAAGAATTTGAATAACTCATAAATCGCCTTAACTGCACCTAGTGCTCAAAATGTTGGTGACCCCTGGTTTGAGTTAACGTTGCGTCTGTCACACAAGTTTTAAAGCCTATAAATGAAAATTTAGTATTTTTCTAACAATACCTACCAATTTTGGTTATAGCATGCCAACCAAAAAAGTTGTTTTAGTATATAAGTTTTTAGAAAAAATTTATTTTATTTTTTTATAAGAAATTATTATTTTTTTCTCTTATAAAATTATTTAAAATTTATAGTACATTTTCCAGTATAACAAGCTTCTCGTTAAAGGTTTCGCTTTATTTTGTTCAATAAATGTGGGGAGAACTACCGTACGCCCAAATTTTTTCATTGCGCCTCTAGACCTACTTTGTGGTCGTGTGGATCTTTAAAAAGAATGCGAACGTCTTCCGTTTTTGCTATGTGGTCGTGCGGGTCTAAGTGTAAGCTCAGAAGACCTTCAGAGACCCTCACGCATAAAGATGTCACCCCTGCTGGTACAGTCTTAGTAGTATAATTATTCCAGCAGCAAGCCAAAATGGCGTTTTTGCGTTGAAAAGAGTAAATTTTTAAATATATTTTGTAACCTTGGAAAGCTATAATCGAAATAAATTACTTTCTTAAAAGTAGACTGGATAAGTTCTTATTAACTATTCAAACTATCAATAAGTCATCATTATTAAATCTCTAAAATATATAACAATATCACTTTTACATGTTTTTAATTCATCTTTTAATTCATCAATTCATCAAAACATGGAGTTCTTCCTGAAAAACTAAAAAGTGCATAGGTTACACCAAATTTTTAAACAGGTGATCCCAATTACAGACCATCTCAGTTCTTTATCGTTTTTCCAAGATTTTGGAGCGTGTAATGTATAATAGACTTTATTCTTTCTTAAATGCAAATAATATTCTTTACAATATACAATTTGGGTTTAAATCCGGTCATTCAACCGATCACGCAATAATTAATCTTGTACATGAAATATTCAAAGCTTTTGATGAAAAAAAAATTACTTTAGGTGTCTTTATTGATCTAAGCAAAGCGTTTGATACCGTAAATCATAATATTCTCTTATATAAACTTAAAATTTATGGTATCATAAATTCCAACTTAAATTGGTTTAAAAGAGTATTTATTTAAGAGTTATAAAAAAGTTATAAAAAAAAGATTAGGAAACAATGCATTTTATATGATGGCGAAAAAACAGATTTAATGACAATTAACTACGGATCCCCCAAGGATCAAATCTAGAATCGTTTTTATTTCTCATTTATATAAATGACTTGAGTAAATTTTCCAATCTGTTAAATTCAATTTTATTTGCCGACGATACTAACGTATTTCATTCTGATAAAGATATTAATATTTTATTTGCAACAGCAAAAAAAGAACTTGTGAAACTAAGCGAATGGTTTATATCGAATTGTCCATTAAAAAAACAAAATATACTTTCTTCCATCGTCTTCATGATAAAGATAACATTCCCTCAAAACTTCCTAAGCTTTTTTTTAATAACTCTTATGTCAAAAGAAAGTGTTCTTTGTTGTTTCTAAGTGTAGTTTTAGATGAAATTGTAACGTGAAAGGAGCACATACATTTAATCCAAAATAAAATCTCAAAAAATATTGGCCTTTTATACAAAATTGTTTGAAATTCATTTACTTTTCGTTTAAGTAAATTATTCATTGCTATCTAAATTACGCCAACGTTGCTTGGTGCAGCACTAATGTATCTAAAAATAAAATCTTCTAATTAAACAAAAACACGCTCTAAGAATTGTTGGAAATGTGAATTGCTTCTCGCACACTAAAATTAATTAATATTTTTTAAAATAAATTCAAAATACTCAACGTATTTTAACTTAATCTATATCATATTCTCATATTTATGTTCAAAGTAGATAATAAAATGGCACCCATTTTATTCAACTCATTTGTTGAAAAAATAAATCATTTGTACCCAACATGATTTTCAAATAATAATAAAATTCAACCCAAAACGTATTATTCTGCGACTAAGTTCTCGATTGCAATCAGAGGACCTAAATTAAGGAACACGCTATTGGATGAGTTAAAAAAAATTTCTTCCCTTTATCAATTAAAAAATAAAATAAAAAATAAACTTTTAATAATTGACAATGAACTTCTTCTGAAACTTTTAAATAGGAGTAATCACCTGTTTTTTACTTGTTCTTTACTTTATTTTTGATTTTAATCTGGTTCTTTACCTTTCTTTGATGTTCATGTTTTATCGCATTTTTATTTATTTTTAAGTTTGAAATCTTAATAAATAAAATTTGAAAAAAAAAAAAAAAATTATATATATAAAAAGTATTTTTATACTTTCATATACCGTAAAATGGGGTGAATAGAAACAGTGGGGTGAATAGAAACAAAACTTCATTTTTATATATATAGTAATTTATTTCCTACATAACTATGGTCAAATAGTGGCAACTATTTTTTTTTTAAGTTGGTACACTTTAGGCTAAAAGGGAAATAATGGTTTGTTTGGGTGGCAGCACTGGTTCCTATTTGTTTGCCTTCTTGAATGTTGTACGTGATTCATGCTGTTTTTTCATCTACTTTGAACTTTCCAGGTAAGTCAGAATGTGTACTGTTCATAGAAGTAAATAGTTGTTCAAAACATAGATTAACTATCCATATACAAGATTAAGGCTTACTTTAAGCTTTAACTTTAACAATATTATTTCAGAAATTAATCATATTGATTACGTTAGATTTTTAGAATTCGTGGGGTGAATAGAAACACATATTTTTTAGTGTTTCTATTCACCCCACAAAAAAAATTTAATACTAAATCACACTTATACAATATAAAATACATATTATGTGTTATATACTTATATACTTAACTGACACAGCTGTTTTATTTCAGAACCCTGTAAAATGCCAAGGAAGTACAAACACGTGGTTGGAGGTGGCTACAAAAAGCACGATCCAAAAACAATCGAAAAAGCAATTTCTGACATACAGAATGGATTGAGCCTTCGAAAGTCTGCTGAAAAACATGCTTTGCATTATAGTGTTCTTTATCGACACTTGAAAAGAGGTCCAAATTTGAAGAAACATGGTGGTCAGACAGCATTATCTCTTGAAGAAGAACAGCTGTTTGTTGATAGGCTTAAGATATGTGGCGAATGGGGTTATCCCATTGACACTACAACTCTACGACTCCTTGTAAAAGACTTTTTAGACCGGAGAGGGAAAGAAGTTAAGAGGTTTAAAGATAACCTCCCTGGCCGTGACTTTGTGGAATCATTTATAAAACGTCATAAGGAACAACTGGCCGTGAGAATGTGTCAGAATATTAAACGCTCGAGGGCTGGTGTAACACCAGAAACAATTAACAACTATTTTGATAAACTGACAAATGAATTAAAGGATGTGCCTTTATCTAATATCGTAAACTACGATGAGACGAATCTAAGTGATGACCCTGGTAAGCGAAAGGTCATTATACGTAGAGGGACAAAATATCCAGAAAGAGTCATAAACTCATCAAAGTCATCTACGTCTGTGATGTTTGCAGCCGCTGCTGATGGCACTATTTTACCACCTTACGTTGTGTATAAGGCTATGCACTTGTACCAAAGCTGGACAGAAGGTGGGCCAAAAAAACGCCAGGTACAATCGAACAAAGTCTGGCTGGTTCGATTCCTTTTGCTTTGAAGATTGGGTACTGACAGTTGCTCTTCCGTACCTGAAAAACAAAACGGGTCGAAAAATTCTGATTGGGGACAATTTGTTTTCCCACTTATCAATGGAATCTGTGAAGTTGTGTAAAGACAATATCAGTTTTATTTTTCTCCCAGCTAACTCCACCCATCTCACACAACCTCTAGACGTAGCCTTTTTTCGTCCATTGAAATCAACATGGCGGCAGATTCTCGAAGAGTGGAAAAAGGGCCCAGGAAGAGCAGAAGCAACTGATCCTAAGGACAAATTTCCCGCGTTATTGAAAAAGTTGTGTGATTCATTGAAGGAAGAAAATTGGATCAGCGGTTTTAAGAAGTGCGGTATAGCGCCTCTAAACAGGAACAAAGTGCTGTCTATGCTTCCAAAAATCATTGATGAGGAAAATCAGAATCCAGAAAACATTCAAAAGAACACTGAAGCTGTTGACAGGAGTTTCCAAGAGCTCCTTCAGAGTCTGCGTCATGATCAGACTTCTAAGATAAGGCAAAAAAGGACCAAAGTAAATGTGAAACCTGGCAAAAGTATTGGTGTTGAGGACTTCGTCGTGGACGATGAGGTTCCCCAAACTTCACGTTCTACTGGCCAAAACCCAGGTACCTCAGGTACTAAACAGGTTCAGCCAAAGAAAAGCCGAAAGCGTGTGGAGATATCATCAGAAGATGAAGAGAACTATTCCAATTTGTTATTTGTAGGGCACATTTTATGTAACTTCTTTTGTTTATGTACTCAAATAAATCACTATGTTGAGAAATAAATTTATTTGTATTCATTTATTGACCAAAAATCCATAGTTGTCTGTTTCAATTCACCCTAAATTTGTTTCAATAGAGAAACACATGAAATTGAAGTACTGTTTCTATTCACCCCCATCTGCGGGGTGAATAGAAACACCATGTTTTTATTTGTTTTCATTAAAATGAAATAAGATAAAAAAATGGAAATACCATAAAAAAATAGGTCTAACAGAGACCTGTATTTGGGGAAAAAATGGTGTACCTAAAACAACTACAAATATGCAAAATTTTAAACCAAAGTTGAAAATTGTTTCTATTCACCCCGTTTTACGGTATATATGTACTTTATACATTTTATTCAAGTTTAATTTTGTAAATATTTTTTTTATGGCGATTTATTTTTTTTATACATAATAATAAAGTAATCACAACAGTAATCATCATCTAATTATCTCTAATATTAATCGTTTTTTGAATACCTCCATAGTAGGTTTATATCAAAGTTTAGACAATCTCTACTACTCATTTGAATTTTATCTTTTGCTTCCCGGTTTAGTTATAGGTTTGGTACGTTCTAAAAGAACGTTTCTTAATTTATTCTTAATTAATTTTAAATATAAATATTATGCAGGTTAAAACTTTCAATAAATAAAATTATAAGAAACAAATAAAAACAACATATTAGATTTAAATGAATTAAATGAAACAAAAATGTCAAATTAATAAAAGGAATTAAATATCAAACTAATGAAATGGATATATATATATATATATTTATTTATATATATATATATATATATATATATTATATATATATATATATATATATATATATATATATATATATATTATATATATATATATATATATATTTTATATATATATATATATATATTTTATATATATATACATATATATAAAATATATATATAATTTAATATAATTTAATAATTTAATATAAAATTGTGCTAGTATCATCAGTTCTGAAAGTAAAATAGCGCACTATATGCAACTCTATGTTTAAACCACAGTCATATAGCAATATAATAGTCATATAGCGGGTCGTATATAACCAAAGAGTTGTATTGGAGTTGCACACTGTCCACCATTTTGCTTTAAGAACTGATAATAACACAAAAAATTGATGTGAAAAATTAAATTTATTAATTCAAAATTTTGTGCGCTTGAACAATCGTAACATAAAAAAGAATCACATAGATTTAAAGAAAAATTAACATAAGTAAACAAATTAAATAAGTAGATATCTAACTAAATTAGGAAGAACGATGAACACGTTGTATATTATTTTCTAAAACTGTACTTTTTATCACTTTGTGCACTTTGCACCAAAGACTTGCTCTGGAGCTTTTAAATATAAGAAAAATTCTTCGCAGGTTATGTCGAAATTAATTCTAATGGCAAGTTCGGCTTTTACAAGATTCAATCGCATTCTGTTCCTATCACCTCTCCAAACAGATTCCATAATAGAAAAAAAAGGTTCCACAAATGCATTACTAATTGGAATGGACATTGTTTTGGAGACTATTTTTCTTATTTCGTTTAGATTATTGACTGCATTAAAAATAGCAACTCAGATTTTTTCGGTACTTGAGCAGTTAAAATCGTTCCGTAATTCAGAAACATATTGTCTTATTACATTTATTTCCTCATACCATCGATCTTCTTTGATTTTAATGTTTAATAAAGATGCAATTTTTAATGCATCATCATATTCTAGATCTTTTTTTATTATATTTAATGCATTCAAATATTTGAAAAAGCTGTTCTCATAATCGTAATATTTTTCTATATAAGTTAATGCGCGCGTGTAAACTTCTCTAGCTTCATTAGTAAATGAACTTTGCTCTCTTTTGCTTAAATTTTTTAATGAAGAAGAAACCTTACTGCCAAAAAAAATGTCATTTAGTCGGCATGTGAGCTTCAATTTAATATCTAACATTATGTTGTGTAACTCGGTTGAAGTTACATCAATTTTCTCCAAAATTAATATTGATTCGCACATAAAATTTAGAAAATGTGAGACGAAATATAATTCAAGCAGTGTGGGATTGGTCATATCATCCTCCATTTCATCTTCTTGCGTTTTTACAAAATTCCAGATAAACTTATCACATTCATCCTCACCTTGATTAAAATATTTTTTTATGGCAGACCAAGACGACAGTATTCTTTCGACAGCTTTAGATAAACTAAACCATCTTGTGGGAACATTTCGTATCATTTGTGCGAAACCCATGTTTCGAAGAAATCGAAACAAGATTGCAATTCTCTTCTACACTTTGTACTAGATGAAAATTCAGAATATATTTTGTTCACTAAGTTTCGATATCAAAGAATATTATTTTACATGCATATTTAACAGCATTGTGCAACACATGGCATTTGCAATTTGCTTTTACAATAAACGGATTTTTACTAATCAGTTTTTAAAGTACAGAATTGTATTTACCGTAATTAACGGCCGCGATGCGTTACCAAAAACTTGCTTTCTTGTCGGTTTGTTTATTTTTTTTTTTTTTTTTGGTGTCTGTGCAAAACAAACACAAGTTCAGCATAATGGAGATAAAAGAGTTCGTTTAAAAAAGTAACTAAAACAAGCAACGCTAAAAAGGCCATAGTTTAGGTAAAAAGCTAAAAAGGCATTAGTTTATTATTTTTTTAGTCCATAAATTAAGAAACACAAAAATTATTTTAAAAATATAAGTAGGAGATCATTTTGCTCATTGGCGCGGCAATTTTTGCGGGACTTAAAAGGTTGTTTATGTACTTAATTTAATTAATGACACTGCGAGGAAGAAATTTTAATCCTTTGTCTTTTGTCTGTAAGTTAAATTTCGCGTTAGTAATTTATGGACGATCCCTTAGAGTAAATAAAAGAAATCGTTATGAAAAGTAATTAAAATAAACAACAAACTTTTAGAGCTTTAGTTTAGCGTAAACAAATAGAATCGCAGTTGAGAAATAAAAAAAATATATAAAAAACATTTTAAAAATGGACTAAAAAGTAAAAAATATATATAAAAACAACATTTTAAAAATGGACAAAAAAGTAAAAAATAAACTATTTCACGGGACCTAAGGACATTGTGTACATAAACAACCTGAAATATCCATTAAAGTCAATGAATAAAAATGGGCAACTAAGTACAACTCGATTCTATTGGCGCCCAATATTTTCAGTCATTGACTTTAATGGATATTTCAGGTTGTGTATGTACACAAAGTCCTTGGGTCCCGTGAAATAGTTTATTTTTTACTTTTAGTCCATTTTTAAAATGTTGTTTTTAAAAAGTTTTTTAAATATATTTTTTATGCAAATTTCTTTTTTTTAGCACGTAAATGTATCTCCTGCATTGCCAGTGCTGTAAAAGTTGCTGAAATCATCAATGATATAAGTTTTTTTTCCATTCTCTACGATGACTCACAGGCTAGAAAAACGAAGGATGAGAAAGAGTTGATTCTTGTGATCGTTAAACGCGAGAAGACCCCTGCTTACTTTGTAGTATATTTATTTGATATAAACAATTTGGGTGGTATGGGTGCTAATGTCATTAAAAATGCTACTGACAGCATTTTTAATGAATCAGGTAATATTTCTTTAACTGCGGCAGCTTACAAATCCAAACTTGTCAGCGCGATGGCCGACGGAGCAAGCGTTAATTTTGGAATTTATAATGGAGTGTTAACACAATTAAAAAACTATAGAATGTGGCTGATTAAAATTCACTGCGTAAACCATCGTTTAGAATTAGCTATAAAAGGTGCTGGAAAAGATACACCGCAGTTTAAAGAGTGTGAACGCTTTTTTATTTCCATTTTTAGTTTATTTTGCAATTCTGGCAAATTAAAAAGCGCAGTTAAAAAAGCTGCTGAGGCTTTGAATATTACATACTACACCTTGCCTATAATATCGGTAAAGCGCTTTATAAGTTACAGGAGACGCAGCTTTACAAGACTATTACTTAACTGGCCTTCGCTTATTGTGGGTTTCGAAAACGCTCTTGCGGATCGCGACACCAAAGCAGATATGCGTGCTAAGAATTCTGGGATATCCAAATAGTTGCATGAATACAGACTATTATGTATAGTTTGTAGTTATTTGGATATTTTAGAAAAATTATCTCCATTATCGTTGGTTTTCGAAAAGAAAATTTTAATGGTGAATGAATTAAAACCAGCAGTAGATGTAACTAAGGCTAGCTTAGACAAATTAAGCAATGAATGTATCAATGATATTATCGATTCATATTTACTAAAGTTTAGAATCAATGAAAAAGATGGTACAACTAATCTTAACCACAATTATGGACAGCATGTATGGTGATGCCAGCATCTCTTTATTACTAAAGGAACTGTTTTACCCTCTAGAGGCTGCAGGAATAGATTTTAAAATGGTTCTTCCGGAATGGAAAGCTAGTAATAAATTGCAAATTTAGTAATAAATACTCAGTACACCATTGCTCTCACACCACTGGAAATGCGGCAGAAATTTTTTCTTTATCATAGAATCAAGTTTCCAAACTTTTGTCTTCTAGTTGAACTTATGATGTGTATTTCTGGCTCTAATTCCACTGTCGAACGCATTTTCAGCATTTTGACTGTAATACTGACTGATCGACGTTTAAAGATGAACCACTCAACAATGGAAGACTCTATTAAGCATAGCAGGGAATGACCACTTCAATTCAACTGACAATTTCACTTACCAAGAACAAGAAGATATTTTGAGTCGCGCTGTGGATATCTGCTTAATTAAGCGAAGAGTTTATTGCCTTGATTCAGCTAATACTAGCAATGTCAGGGGGTGGGGGGTGGGGAAGAGAAGGAGGGGGAGGCTTAGTGAGCTTAGGGTGGATGAGAAAATTTTCTAAAAATTAATTTATAAACATCCGCCCCACCCACTTCATATATATATACACTGCAGGCCAAAAGTTTCCGGACACTTGATATTTTTATATAAAAAGCTAAAATCTATCCTGTATCATTAAATTAACCATTAAAATTAATTTATAATACTTAAACTTACTATTTTTAAGTGTTTATGTAAGTTTGTGGTCAGTAATTGGGTATTACTGACCTCAAACTTAAATAAGTAAGTTTTTTTTTTTAATTGTTTATTTTAACTTGATATATAGCGTTACATTACTCTTAAGAGTTTGGTCTTGTTAAAGTGATTTATTTGTTAAAACATGAAGTAAATATTTATAATATAATGATAGCCGACTAAAATGATTAAGAATATTTAGTTTTGTTTAGTTTTCATTTGGTATTAATGATGGTTACATTAAAAAATCTTGAAAAAAATTTTAAAATTTTATAATTCGACTATTTAACTAAAAATATGGGTAATAAACTTTCTTTAACGGTTGCAAAACGTTCTGAAATAATTACATTACATAAAGAAAGTTATTCAGTTCGTAAAATTTGCAAAAAATTAAAAGTTGCCAGAAGTACTGTACAAGATACCATCAAACGATGGAAGGAAACAGGCATTTTTGAAGACAAAAAAAGATCTGGTAGACCACGGAAAACAACAAAAGCAGAAGATAATAGTATAATATTGATGAGTAAAAGGAATCGAAGACTTACGGCCCCGGAAATAACTTCAGGCTTTAATAGGAGTCATTCAAAATCTATTTCATTAACCACTACGAAACGACGTCTTAGACAAGCAGGACTTTCTGGCCGTATAGCGGTCAGGAAACCGTTGCTACGGATTGGAAATAAAAAGAAAAGGTTACAATGGGCTATAGACCACCAAAATTGGACAGAAGGAGACTGGGGAAAAGTACTATGGACCGACGAGTCCAAATTTGTACTGTTTGGGCAAAGACGTAGAATTTATGTCAGAAGAACAACAAAAGAAAAAATGATCCCAGAGTGTTTAGTGCCGACAATCAAGCATGGTGGTGGGTCAGTTATGGTATGGGGATGTTTTTCTTCAGCTGGTGTTGGTGACCTAGTTAAAATTGAGGGTATTATGAAAAAAGAACAATATAAAACAATTGTAGAAAACAATGCTATACCTTCTGAACTATTGGTCGTAGTTTTGTTTTTATGCAGGACAATGACCCTAAACACACCTCAAAATTATGTAAGAACTACATAAAGGAACAAGAGGATAATGGTGTCCTCAAAAACATGACCTGGCCGGCCCAATCATCAGATTTGAACCCAATAGAGTTACTGTGGGAAGAATTGGACAGAAAGGTCAGACAAAAATGCCCAACATCCAAAGAGCACCTGTGGCAGATATTAGAAGAATCCTGGTTATCAATTACACCCGAAATAATAGATAAATTAATAAATAGGATGCCACGGATCGCAAAAAAAGTGATAAAAACTCGTGGGTTATTTTTTGACGAAAAGACAGTTTAATAATAATAGTGTTGTTAGTATTTTTTTTCTTTTATTTTTTTTCTTTTTTTTTTTCTTAAATAGTAACTATATGTATCTTTTATAAAATAAATATGATATAAGAATTTTTTTGAAATAATTATGGGAGTTTTAATTAAAAAATTAAACAAAATCCAAGTGTCCGGAAACTTTTGGCCTGCAGTGTATATATATATATATATATATATATATATATATATATATATATATATATATATATATATATATATATATATATATATATATATATATATATAAATATATATATATATATATAAATATATATATATATATATATATATAAAAATATATATATATATAAATATATATATACATATAAATATATATATTTGGGTCCTGTCGTTACCTCAGGCGCAGTGCTTGTTCATCCTCGAGTTACTTTGTATGCATGTTTGTGTTTAGTAACAAGAAACTTCTTGTATGTTTATTTCATAATTAGTTTTATTAACTTTGATGATTAATAATAATTTCATTGAAAACACAACTTTTGTTGAAAGTCTTTATGTTTACAAAATAAATCGTAAAGGCTGCTTTAAAAGATTACATTAGAATAAAAACAGATACACAAAATTAAATTTACATAAAAAATACATAATTTTTAAATAAAAAATAAGAATATGCTAATAAAATCTAAAACTTATAAGAAACTTTCAAAATTTTGACAATTTAAATAATATATATTATAAAACATTTATTTTTGTAAACAAATAATAATAGTTTAAAAGATTTACGGCTTTGCAGATGTGGCTCCTAGAATGAGCCATATTATTAAAATAATAGTTCGTTTGATAATATATTCTTAAAATAATTTATTTTTTAAAACATTTAAACAGAATACTCGAGAACTTTATTTCGCTTAGTAGGCGTATTTTTTGAACCAATAGAATTGGTTTGTTTGTAAATGGATGTTTGAGAACATTCAAGTTTATGCATGTTTGCATGTATGTCCGTAAAACAAAATTTTTTTGTTTTGCGGACATAAATAAACTTAAATGTTTTCAAAACGACTAAAAAACCTGGCCAGTTTTTACACCTAAATATTATTTGGTAAGTATTCGAGAGCGATCGCTCCTAATTCCCGACCAAGCCTGATACATAATAATATAAAGTAAACACATAATAAGATGGGGTGTACGATTTTGAGATTGTGATTGAACAATCTCAAATTAAAATAATTAAACAACAAAAAAAAAATTTAAACAACAAACGATATGAAATAAAAAACGAAAATATCAAAAAGTTGACAAAATACTTCAAGTTAGCATTTTCTGAATTGCATTGATTATTATAAGTATTTGAAAAGGTTAAATACTGTTGAAAGATACTGTCAGTATGTTATCTAATAATAATTGGTAAAAAAAATATTGAGTTAAGTAAAACTAAATGCAATATCAAAGTGCTTTTTAAATCTATATATGTTTTCACAATATGTGTGCTTTTTATGTTACTTGTTACCTTGTCAAAACAAGAAATTTTCAAACTATTTATCTATTTAGTAATGTATAATTAACAACTTAGTAATGTATAATTAACAACTTAGTAATGTATAATTAACAACTTAGTAATGTATAATTAACAACTTAGTAATGTATAATTAATAACTTAGTAATGTATAATTAACAACTTAGTAATGTATATTTAACAACTTAGTAGTGTATAATTAACAACTTAGTAATGTATAATTAACAACTTAGTAATATATAATTAACTGTTTTTAGTTTCAAGGAAACTAAACAAAAAATGGGTTAACCGGTTGCGGTTTCTACCCGTTGCCAAGCCTTAAATTGAAGCATCAGAGAACATCAAAAACAAAATTTTATTATTATTTACAAATATCCTTTTATTGCAGTGATTTCTTGCAAAAAAGATGAAAAATAATTTTGATTATGATAGCAGCTACAAGAGAGTATAAAAACCATTGGGTAGAATGGTTTTTATACTCTGGGTTATCTGAATCAAGTTTCATTCTACTCTAGGGTTTTTATCTTCTTGTGCAGCTGAGTCGATTCAGTAGTAGTCAACTTGAATGACGATTACGTTTGATTCAAAGAGATTACATAGGAGGTGCAAACATCAGCAAAGAGACAAAAAATATTAGCCCAAGGACTAATGTTTTTTGAGTCAGAAAGTAAATCACAAAAGAATCCCAATCAGCTTAAAGCAGTAGTAAGAAGTGCAAAGATAAGGTGAGTTTGAAGCAGTATGAAAAGTTTAAGAGAGATCATAGCATTGTCCAAACCACAAAGAACAAAAAGAGCACAAGCACAAGCTAAGGTCAGAGACAAGATATACATTGAGTAGTGAATGTAAATGATTATGGTTGTTTAAAAAAAAGTCATCACAATATATTATCTGAGTAAGAGATCAAAAAAAAAAAAAAATTAAGCTTTAGTGTCAGCAGAATCAGTGGTACTAGAGCCAAACCATTCAGTGTGATAAGCATTCAAGCCACCAATTGCAACAATATAGCCACCAATTGCAACAATATAGCCACCAATTGCAACAATATAGCCACCAATTGCAACAATATAGGCACTAATTGCAACAATATAGCCACCAATTGCAACAATATAGCCACCAATTGCAACAATATAGCCACCAATTGCAACAATATAGGCACTAATTGCAACAATATAGGCAAATAGATGAAGAGAATAGGTAACACAATAATTAGAGAAGCAAGAGAATGATAAAGAAAAAAAAAGAACAGAAGTTGACTGAGTAAAGAGGTGCTAAACAAAAGCACACAAGAGAATGAGGATTCAAACCTGATTTGCCCAGGCCAAGAATGTGATAAATGGAGTCTTTAAAAATCAAAGAATAATAGCCATCAATACTGAGATCCAAAGATGAAACAGTTGAATGGAAATTAGTCTAACAAAGATCAAGTAGGCCTGGTGAACTTTGCAAGTGGTAATATTCAATGGATAAAATTTTACTTCAAAGAACACAAACAAAAAAATTATATTGAAATAATTAGGTTGTGATGGTTTTTTAATGTACTTTTAAGTACTTTAGCGATGTTTTCAAGTTATCTTATAGTTTGACTTAATCATAGATAGTGCATATGTCCTCCAAAAAATTTTACAACTTCAATTTTAATTTAAGTTTCAAACTTTCTTTTAAATTTGCAGGGACTTGTACTTATAAACAATTTCACAATTTTTTTTCAAATCACTTTTGCAATAGTTAAGATTAGCTTAGGCAACAGAAATTTGAAAGTTTTTCAAAGCCTTACAATCATTAATTTTTACATGGTAATAATTTTACAAAAATATTAAATTATTATGGTATCTTCATAAAAAAGTCATTAAATGTCATAAAAAGTCATTAACTGGTGATTAAAAATATTTTTTCTTAGCCTTTCGGGAAGGATAAATATAGTAAAACCAGGCAACTATTAGCTTTTTTGATTTGATTTTTAATTAAAAACAAATAAAATAAAAGTAAAATTTATTTAGGAAATAATTAAATCAAATGATATAAAGGTTAATCACTAGTGTTTTTAATAAAAAAATATCTGCAACTGAAATTTTAGCAAATTCTGAATGTTTCTTAGAAACTCAAAACCCATAAAAATACAAGCAATTGCAAGATAGTTTAACAATAAGCAATATTTAAACAGGATGAAAATGCTTTGAATCACATTCACTTAAATCACAATAAATATTTTTTCCTTTTGATCTATATTTTGTGACATTAAAATAGAAAACATGCACAGGCTTGTTGCTATAAACAAACTATCCATAGCTTAAAAAAAATATTTTTCATTGGAATTTAATTTTCATCAAATGAAAAAGATTTTGTGTACTGCTACTTGTAAATCAGAAACAAATTATAAAATTAGATAATCTTTGACTGCACTAATAAGGATAAATTAAAACGAGATGTACAACTCTAATCAAGCCTTCCCGGAAAGCGAGTGCGGTCACATCCCAGTGAAAAATAAAACCGCGTCCCACATGGGTTATGTGTGGGTTCCGTGTGGGATTGATGGGATTTACGTGGAACGGTTTTTCCCATGTGGTATCCGTATGGAAATTTGTCACCTTAAACCCATGTGGGTAATCCCACATGGGTTACATGTGGGAACCATATGGTATTTACACACATGGGAAATCCCACGTGGGTTTCCTGTGGGATTTGCATAGGAATTAATTTGAAAGCTGGAAACTAAAAAAAAATTTTTTAAATCGACATTGCATTACGTTTATATTGTGTGAAAATATTTTATATTAATATAGAGAATGGCAAGCAAGTATGCAAGTACCACGAATAATGTTTATCTTTCTTTATAGAAATAAGATTAAGATTTGTGCAAATAGACTTTGTATTAGGATAATATAATAGTTATTTGAATATAGATCTTGAGTAAATTATTTGCAAACAACTGATGCAAGTTGAAATGTTGTCAAAAACCAATCTTGCATGCATGGGACACTGCAGTGTCCCACAAAGAAATGCAGGTTTGAAAGTCGAAGAATTCCCAATTTTCTTTATTAAAAAAAGAAAAAAATAGGATGGAGATGGGTTTCTGTAACTTTTTTTATGCTCCAAAACTTTTAACTTTAGATATAATAAGGTCCTTAAGACTTAAGGGACTTACGAACTACATTGAGGAACAAAAACAAGATATTTACAGAAACTGTTCAATTTTTAATCTGGAGTACCACAGTGTTATTGAGAATGAAGCCTCAGGGTCCAGTTTTCAAAGTAATTTGATCTAAAGTAATGTTTAAATAAAATAATATGCTTTAAAATGCATATAGTTATACATATAACTCCTGATAGTTAACTATATGTGTAACTAGTTATACATATAATTTGTTATAAAAACTTATTTTTTAAGGTTATGCTTGAACAAATTAGTACCAATTAATTCAAATTCAAGATTTAGTTCAAGTTCAAGTTAAAGTTCTTATTTATTCATTTTGTTTTTTGTTAATTTTATATTTATTTGTTCAAATTTATCAGTTAGTACTATTTTTTACTACAGTAAGAATGTTTATCATTGTTGAACGTGATTTTATTAGTAACTTAATTTAATTTTCAACATATTTTGACAACACCCTTTATATTTTAAATGATGACAGCTTTACTTTTCTATTGATGTTAAATTTATTACGTTTCAATAACTCAGATTGAATCTTAACTGAATTATTGTAAGCTTTGTAAGGTTTTGTTGTATATCAAATGGTGTTGTAAATAAAGTAAAAATAATATATATATATAGATATATATATATATATAATATATATATGTATATATATATATATATATATATAATATATATATATATATATATATATATATATATATATAACATTAAAACAATAAAATTGATACAAAATTTCACTTTAAAACGAATACCATTAACATTGTGATGATAATAGCATTAGGAAACTAGTATTTATGTATTATTATCATACTATAAATAAATAGTTTTTTAATTCATTTTATAAAATAGAGACTGACAACTGATAATTAATGGAAATAAATACAAATTATTAAAATCATGTAAACTTCATTTATAATTTCTAAATACTATATTAATGTTAGTCTACAAAGTTAAAATCAATTTAGAGGATTGTTATTAGTTCTTTTGTGATTCGCACTTCCACTTCTGTCTCTCAAATTTATAAAATAGGTGGTCAAAGCTTGCTCAATAGGTAGGTTCTCAGCATAACAATTTTTTCTTACACTTTTTAAAGAGAAATATGGCAAATTGATTACTTATTTTACCTAAATCATAGGGTCATCTATTCATAAAGATGTCAGATGATGACCAGGTTTATTGAACACCTTCACCCTTTATCAAACTCAGTCAATTTTTTTGCCATCTCCCATTAAAAATGATGTCGGTTTTTGTTATCATATTATGATGGTATATCTGAATTGTTAATATAATATAAAAAATGCATATACCATCAATTTTTTTCTGGTTCAATTATACATTTATTCTCAACAGTACTAAAAGTAAAAAAAAGAAAACATAAATTGTTCTTTCAGATAAGCAAGCTAATTTCTGAATTGTTTTTCCTATGATCCTCTACAGTTTTAAGCAACAAAAGCAAGAAGTTTTTAGACCACATTGTTGGTGTAAATACCTCTAAAACCTGCTCATAGCTCATACATTTTTACTTTATTTACAACACCATTTAATATACAACAAACCCTTACAAAGCTTACAATAATTCAGTTAAAATTCAATCTGAGTTATTGAAACGTAATAAATTTAACATCAATAGAAAAGTAAAGCTGTCGTCATTTAAAATATAAAGGGTGTTGTCAAAATATGTTGAAAGTAAAATTAAGTTACTAATAAAATCACGTTCAACAATGATAAATATTCTTACTGTAGTAAGAATTAGTACTAGTTAACAAATTTGAACAAATAAATATAAAATAGTGAAAAAACAATGAACAAATAAGAACTTGAACTTGAAATAAATTTTATGCATAACTAGTTATACTTATAGTTAACTATCAGGAGTTATATGTATAACTGCATGCATTTTAAAGCATTTTATTTAATTTATATATTACTTTAGATCGTATTACTTTTAATACTGGACTCAGAGACTTTTTTCCCAATTACACTGTGGTACTCCAGATTAAATAGTGAAAAGTTTATGTAAATATCCTGTTTTTGTTGCTCAATGTAGTTCGTAAGTCCCTTAAGTTTTATGAACCTTATTATATATAAAGTTAAAAGTTTTGGAGCCTAAAAAAAGTTACAGAAACCTCCCTACCTCCCCCCTATTTTATTATTTTTTTTTTAATAAAGAAAATTTGACTTTCAAACCAGCATTTCTTTGTGGGACACTGCAGCGTCCCATGCATGCATGCTTGGTTTTTGACAACATTTGAACTTGCATCAGTCAATTGTTTGCAGATAATATACTCAAGAACTAAATTCAAATATCATATGAACATGTTATAGAATGTTCATATGATATTTGAACATCACAAATTTAATAATATTGTTGTGATATGTTATATAAATAATACCATAATAGATTATGATATGAAAATAAGATAGGATATGAAGGTAATGATCAAAGAATAAATTTACTTATAGAAATTTAGATGTTTGTTTATTAGTTTCAGAATATTATATTATGTGTGACTGCGGCCTTCTATAATAACAGGCCTTGACATCGCACAACAAAGTTGTTAAACTGAAGGCCAATTCCTAATACTGTGTTTACATTTTCATCTTTTAACATTAGACGAAAGTTTGTGTTCACGCTTTTTTAATAAATCTTTAAAATTTGATTGGTTTATAAATTAGATAGCGCAACTTCAAGACGATAACGTTGTAAGGTTCAAGGCGTTAACATTGTAAGGTAATAATATTGTCAAACTAACAATAAGTTTTTTTAATAATTAAAATGCCTTAAAAATGCCTTTAAAATGCTGTGTATCTCTTTGCAAGTCGAACTATTTCAACTACAACAAAAATATCAATTTATACAACTACAACTACAATATCAATTGCAACTACAACAAAAATATCAATACTCAACTACAACAAAAATGCCTTTAAAATGCTGTGTATCTCTTTGCAAGTCGAACTATTTAAACTACAACAAAAATATCAATTTATACAACTACAACTACAATATATCAATTTATAATTTCCCGAAGAATCTAGAGGAGAGAAAAAGATGTAGTGAAGCTATCCCAAGAACTGGTTTTATTGTTACTATACAGCAGTATGTCAACTGCATTGGCCAAATGAAGCACCTTTTGAAAGCAAATATGGGAAGCAACGACCTTTAAACCCACCATCTGTTTTTAAAAATATTCCACCTAGTTGTTTAGCCACACCAGCAAGTAAAGTTAGAAAAACTGTAACTTCAGGCGGTTTTCGAAGCATTTTACCAGATAAGTTAAATGATTTTCTAAAAGAGGATGAACTTATATTTGACGATATTCAATCTTTGTTAAGTGATAATAATGATGTTATTGTTTTCCAGCTTAATAAAAAAAGTTTACACATACAATTAATAAAACACATAAACAAAAGTTTACACATACAATAAATGGAACACCAAGTTTGTACATTTGTACAAACTTGGTGTTCCATTTATTTATTTTAGTAATTTTCAATGATTATTCATTTGTAGCTAACCATAATGGCACAACTTGCAATATTTCATCTTTAGCTGTAAACAAATTAAAGTTAATAAAAACAAAATCAGCTTTATTTGAAGCAGTTAGATTTTTAAAAAATAAAGAAAGTTCGATTCAGTCAAATATTCTATTCGAACACCTTAATGCTATGAGAAAAGTTAATGTTGGTGAAGTTTTATATACTTCAGATATTATATGTAGAGCATATGAGTATTTTGCTATGCGACGAAGTTTATATGATTGTTTGTGTATTGACTACAAGTTACCAAGTATAAGGATTTTAACACGATTGACTTCAAAAATAAGCTCAATGGAGGACCTAAGTTTCATAAATAGTATTTTTATGAATTTAAATCCATTGAAAAGAACTTCCATACTACTAATTGATTAGGTCTATGTCAAAGCTTCATTACTTTACCAAAGAGGTGCTTTGTTTGGTCAAGCAGTAAACTACCCTGAAAAGTTAGCTAAAACATTTTTATCATTTATGATTAAATGTCTTTTTGGAGGTCCAGAATTTATATGTAGAGCTCAACCTGTTTCAAGTTTTTCCTTTGAATTTCAGTTTGCTCAATGTCAACAAATTGTTAATACGATAAATAATATTGAAAATAGTAAGACACTGGTAATTATTACTGATGGTAACCGTGTAAATCAAAGATTTTTTGGAATGTTTAAAACAGTTGATAGTAAACCATGGTTATCAACATCAGGTATATATTTATTATATGATTATGTGAATCTCTTAAAATCTATACGAAACAATTGGTTGACAAAAAAGACTGGCGAACTTCAATTTTTGAACAATAAAGAACTGGCTTTGGCTAAGTGGAGTGATTTAGAAACTTTATATAAAACTGAGTGCAATAGTCTTTTTAAACTCTCTAAACTTAAAACTATATCAGTTTATCCAAAACCAATAGAGAGACAATCTGTAAAGTTTTGTTTGTCTGTTTTTTGCGAAGAAACAGTAGCTGCATTAAGAACGCATCCAGATTGAAAATAAAGCATTTGAAGGTACTGCTGTATTTATTGAAAAAATAATTTCTTTCGAATGTTGTTAATGTCAAAGCACCTGGTGCTGGCATTCGGTTTAGAAATAAATTATGCGGAGAAATTTACTCAGTTGGTGATCAACAGTTACAACTGCAACGAGATATTGCTGAACTGTCAAATTTTATGAAACCTACATGTAAGCGTGTAAAACAGCTTAAGCTAGATAGACATATGTTTTAGAGATATTTCTATTGATGAAAAAGAACTTCTGGATAATATACATGATCTTGAAAGCTCAGTTAATAAATCTACATTAGTGGGTATAGTTTACATAGCTGGCTATGTGCAAAAAAGCGAAATAAAAATTTATGATAATTCTACCAATTATTATTATAAATATGGAAGTTATTTGTATAGTTTAAACAGAGGCAGACTTGAAATTCCTTCTGATACTCTTTTCTAATGGTCAATATTTTGCTTTTTTTTTTTCAAGGTGCTACTGACCCTTTATGCAGAACATTTTGTGTTACTCAGTTTCAGTTCATTGCTGCTAAATATAAATTTAAAATCACAAAAAAACAATGCAGAGTATATTCTAATATTCTGCTAAAGAATTACTCACTAATTACCACTCCCAAAATACTAAAGCTATCATAATTTATGTGAAAATTAGTTTTGTAATTTATTATGCTATTTACTTGTAATGTTTTTTATTTTCTCATTAGCCTATATGTCTCTCAATATGTTTGGATTTGTAAATATTTACCCTGTTGAGATATATTGATAAAACTTTTTTTTTGCTTGAATCAACTTATGTTGTTGTTTTTTATTGTTGGTGATTTTTATTGTTACCATTTTTAGCAAAAAAAATTAAAAATACAGTTATCTTTCTAATATATAGATATATACTTTGATATGGTTCTGCTTGTTATTGATACTATTTAATATTACATAAATATTCTTAATGAAATTTGAAATACGAAAAATATGATTATCTTTTAACAATTTTGTGGTTTTCTTTTTATATTTCCGTCTTTACTAGAGATTATTATTAGAAAACATAGACTGCCATTAAACCCTACCTAATATAAAAATATATCAATATAAGTAAAAGTGAAAGTTTAATCGGCCTTCAGTTTTTACAGCATTTTGCGCGATGTCAAGGCCTGTTATTATAGAAGGCCGTGTGTGTGTGACGAAAAAGTAAAGATACTTTTGCATCCAGTGGCTATTGCACCCAACGTCTACATCATTGAAAAAGTAGGTTTTTACATTTTTGTTTAACTACTTATCCTAATTGATCACTTTTTTTCAGGATTCTCCTCATGGGTTCAAGGTCATTAAGCATAATATGTGTTCAATTACCCATAATACGTTAGTCATTGTAAGTAATAAATTAGGAATCAATTATTTGTGAAATATTGTAGTCATTAATGGCTTCAACCTGGCTAATAATTAAAATTGCTCGACTAATAAGGTTCCTTATTAAAATTGCTCTCTCTCTCTCTTTATATATATAAATATATATATATATATATATATATATATATATATATATATATATATATATATATATATATATATATATATATATATATATATATATATATGTATATATATATATATATATACACATATATATTTGTATATATTTGTATTTATATTTTTTTTTTTTAGAAAATGTTTGAAGAAAGTTAGAAGATACTAAAAACCTTGGTATTATGCAAGCCGTAGCGATTTAATTAATTCAATCAACAAAAAACGGCGTGTAAATCGCAAAAAAAAATTATATATTTTTAATATTCATTTTGGATGTATTCATTAATAGCATTTATTTTAAAATAAATTCATTTTGCAACACCTTTTTTAATTTTATAAAATTTCGTCATAATAGTTTAAGGTAAATCCCACATAGGTTATAGGTGGAAAACATCACATGTATAAGATCAAAAATGCTACACATTTTGAATACCAAATGGGATAAAGTACCAAATACCAGATTAAGTTAAGCCTCTCTGAAAGCTTCAATGATTAATTTTAAATTACTATTTAAGTAATTTTTAAATTAAAAGAATTTTAAAAATTATCATAGAAGCATTTGGACTTTCATTTGTCTAGTATTGACTACTTTTATACCATTTGGATTAAAATATGTGGCATTTAAGATCTATAACATGTAGTATTTTCCACCAATATCCCATGTAGGATTTACCACATAAAACCCATGTGGGATTTGCCATATGAAACCTACATGGGACAAAATAATAATCCCCATATGGGTTACATATGGTAAAAACCCACGCGTATCCCATATGGGATTTACCATATGGAATCCATGTGGGATTTACCATATGAAACCCACATGGGACAAAATAATAATCCCCACATGGGTTACATGTGGAAAAAATCCACACGTATCCCATGTGCGCTTTTTCACTGGGATGCCTTGTTTGTCCACATTTAAAGTAACTTTTTTTAAACAAACTGACCACGGCAGTTCGCATCTTTTAACTTATAAAGTCCGTTTTCCACAAGACAAAATATTTGCGCAAAGCACGGCGATCTATACTGCGGGCCTTGCCAACGTGCAAACAGCGTATCTAACTGGGGGCCTATTTCATAAACAGCAAAAACTAAAAAAATCGGTTTAGAAATTTTATTTTAACTTAATAAACTTTTTTCTCCCAAAAAGATTTACTTTATACTTAAAAACTGAAATTAAAACAAATATATATATATATATAATATACATATATATATATATTTTTTTTTTTTAAACATCTTCGCTTCCAACAAGGCTGCAAGCAGTCTTTAATTAAAGTTAGAAGTTACTGAAAAAGAAAAGATGAAGATTGCAGAGCAAGATAACGATTGACAGACGACTTAAAAGATTGCAAATTATATGAGTCAGGAAAGCAAGATGAAGGAAGCGAATTCCAAAGAGCTGATGTTCGAGGAAAAAAACTAGACGAATAAGCGTTTTTGGAGCACTTAGGAACAGTTATAGAAAAAGGATGACACTTAATTGAATGATGAGTAACACGAGAATGTATTTTAGTAGATGGCACAAGAGACGCTAGCTCTTTAGAGCAGTGCCCATTATAGTATTTGTAGAAAAGAGAAAGAGAAGCAACATTACGACAATGTAATAATGGTTGGAGGTTGGCTGCAAGAGCAGGTCCAACTATGTTTACAATGTGTTTTTGCACCTTGTCTAAAAGAGAAAGGGCATCATTAGAGGATCCGCCCAAGATATGGCAACAATATTCCATACAAGGCCAGATTTGAGATTTATAGAGATAGAGAATAGAATCCGAAGTTAGAAAGTGACGAGCTTGATAAAGAGATGCAACCTTAGCATATGTTAATTTTGCAACCGATTTGATATGTGGTTTCCAAGAAAGATTGGAAGTAAGAGTTAATCCTAGAAGATGAAGAGTAGGTGACTCATCGAGTACATCACCGTTCATAAATATAGGAAGATCTAAATTATTGCGATAACGATTGGCTGAAAAAAATTGAGTTTTATCTGAATTAAAGTTCACCAGCCACTGTGAGCCCCATGCTGTAGCAGAAGTGAGATCCTTTTCAAGCTTAAATGCCCCCTCCAAGCAATCAGAGGGTGTTGGTTTTTTATCACGATAAGAATAAATGGTTGTGTCATCAGCAAACAATGCCACCTTAGATGAGAGAATATCTGGAAGATCGTTAATGTAAATTAATAAGAGTATAGGGCCAAGGATAGAACCTTGAGGTACCCCTGAAGTTACAGAATAAGAAGAAGAGTGCTGTCCATCAAGGACAACTTTTATACTACGATTGGAAAGGAAGGATTCAATAATCCTAAAGATGTTGCCGGATACACCATAAGAAGAAAGCTTATGGAGAAGACCAGCATGCCAAACTTTATCAAAAGCTTTTGAAATGTCGAGAGCGATGGCCTTAACCTCTCCACCTTTATCTAATGCACGATAAAACCTGTCAGTTATTACTGTTAGCAAATCAGCTGTAGAACGAGAAGATCGAAATCCGTATTGATGGTCGGAAAGTAAGTGATTATATTCAAGATGAGAAACTAAGTGTTTGTTAATTAAAGATTCAAAAACCTTGCTTATGATACGAAGAAGACTTATGGGACGGTAGTTAGACGAATCTGATCGCTCTCCACAATTTTTGAAGATAGGGATAACAGATGCCGCTTTCCAGCAGGCTGGAAAGCAAGACTGATAAGCACTTGTTGAATAGTTTTGAGAGTATAGACGACAGCTCCGGAGAACACTTCTGCAAGACAATAACAGGTATGTTTTCCGGGCCATAAGCTGTTGAAGAGTCTAGGCAGGAAATCACTTTAGATACAGATGCTGGAGTGATATGAATGTCAAGCAATGGATCAACCTGTTTGTTGGCATATCAGGTAGAAAGCAACTAGTGGAATCAAGAGATGATATTGATGAAAAGTTTTTAGCAAACAATTCAGCTTTGTCTTTAGGTGAGGTGACAAAGTCTGAACCATACAAGAGAGGTGGAATTATAGATTTGTCCTTATTATTGATATTATTAAAGATTCTCCAGAAGTCACGAGAGCCTAATTGAGATGACATACGAGATTTCATGACCTGAGAATATCGGGTTTTGGCGTTAGACAAAACCTTTTTACAATTGTTTCTAGCAGTAATAAACAGACGTCTGTTTTCTGGAGAATTGTTTTGCTGATAAATATGGAAGTAACGGTTTCGATTGGCAATCGCAGCAGCACAGTATGAAGAAAACCATGGAGGAGAGTGAGGCTTGACCTGGAATCGTCGAGAGGGAATAAAAGATTCCATGCCAGCCTGAATCAACGAAGTTATGTAAGAAGCACATTTGTCGACAGGATGACGAAAGATTTCTACCCAAGGGCCATCACGAAGAAAATAACGGAAAGAATCCCAGTCAGCTTTACTGTAGTTGTAAGAGGTTCGATAATAGGGGGATTCAGGTGATGAAGAAGAATCAGATATTAGTTTTAGAGAGATCAAACTGTGATCAGAAGCACCTAAGGGTGAATGTGGAGAAACTGAGCCCTGACTAGGATCAGAAACAAGACATAAGTCGAGTAGTGAAGCTAAATGATTCGAGTTGTCTGGAAAGCGAGTTGGAAAGTTGACTATCTGAGTTAGGGATTGAGAAAGGCAAAAGTTGTGGGCTTTAATGCCTGCCGAATCACTGACACTAGAGCCAAGCCATTCAGAGTGGTGAGCATTAAAGTCACCAACAACAACTATATTAGCTGATGGATAAAGAGAGAAGACTTGGTCAATATGATCAGAAATAATGTCAAAAAGAGTGCAGTCTTGAGATGAAGGAGAGCGATATAGAACAAAGAGAAATGCAATAGAGTGAAGTGGTGCTAAACGAAAGCACATGAAAGAATAGTCTGTGGATTCAAACCTAGTTTCACAACAAATGGGTGAATTCTTACGAATGAAAATGCCTAGGCCAAGCATGTGACTATTGGAGTCTTTACGAATTAGAGGAAGATAACCATCAACACTAAGATCACAAGATGAGACAGCTGAACTCAAATTAGTCTCACAAAGAGCAAGTAGGTCTGGTGAACTTTGCAAGAGATAAGACTCAACAGAAGAAAAGTTACTTTGAAGACCACGAATATTAGTGAATGATAGGTTTAGAGAACTTGGTGATGATGATGGTTTTTTGTGTTTTATAGTTTTTGGTACTTTATTCATTTTTAAATTAGATTGAAGAACTTTACTCAAAGCATAGATAGTACTCAGAACACCGTTTAATTGCCCAAGCAATTGTCTCATTACTACTAATAAACCCTAAGCCGTAACAAAGGGCTCCAAATGTGGCCTCCGCAATGCACACCAAAAGTACAAACAGGGACACCATCCATGCGCAACATGGCACTGTTAATACTTTGATATTTTTCAGCTGTTGATGGAATCAGCCTCTCTGAGTGCTACCACAGAGTTCGGAAAACCTGACTACCAGCCGGCCTCAGAACCATAAAACTGAGTTTTAGAGCTGTACCCTCATTAGGAGATAATAGAATGAGTTGCCTAGTCATAAAAACAGAGACACAAGCAAAACCCATGCATTGAGTCAAGAAGATCCAGCATTCAACATCCTAAACTGGAAACAATGTATTAAAAATACATCTGTGCCAGTCTAATAGATGAAGAAGGGGTGCGAAGCTGGTCAAAAGATAAAATCTGTTTACCCCTTAAGTCTTTGCCTAGGAGGCCTTCTACAAGACAGTAGCCGGGTGCATTTAACATCTGCCCAAGATGAGTATTTTTATCAAGACATCATCTCTAGCCTTTACTCAACCAAGAGCCCCAGAGCAGGGGGTGTTTTAAATCGGAGTTGGCATCTCCTAGCCTTTGCCTAAAAAGGCGTATCCTACAAGGCAGCAGGACATGAAGCAGATTGTACTGGGTTACATGTTACCAGTAGCAGGATAACCTGATCTGACTGAAATCTACAATAAGCATCTTTAAAATAGAGCCTATAATTGTGCAACTAGGATATATAATTATATAAATATATATATAATTGACAAATAATAAATTATATAAATATATATATAATCGACAAATAAACTTTAAATAAAAAAAATCAGCAAACTTCAAATAAATAAATATATATATACACACATACACACACACACACACACACACACACACACACACACACACACACACACACACACACACACACACACACACACACACACACACACACACACACACACACACACATATATATATATATATAATCGACAAAAAAACTTAAAAAAAGTCAGTAAACTTTAAATAACTCTCTCTCTCTCTCTCTCTCTCTCTCTCTATATATATATATATATATATATATATATATATATATATATATATATATATATATACACTGGCGAGAAAAAAAAAGTGAACAGCGACTGCTTACGCATAAAATGAAAGAGCTCTGGACAGAAACTCATACAAGCTTGTTTATTTTTGTTCCTACTATCAAAGAATTTACGTTTATCTTTTAAAGAAAACATAAATAAACTTCTAAACATTAGATATGAATACAGTGAACGTTGTCAGCAAAATCTGTAGTTGATATTAGAGCGTGGGTGAAATAGGACGTATTATCGCTATATTATTATTATAAAAAATAAAAGGAAAAAAATGTCTCCAAATAAAAGGTAATTTTTTTTTATTTTTATTTTGGTTATTATTTATGCCTCTAACTTATTTAAAATGAAAAATTCCCTTTAATTTTGATGTTATTGGATTCTTATGAAAAAGAAAATATTCATTTAAAATACATAGTTTATCATTAAATAAATATTTTCTTCATATATTACTCTAAAAATATTATCATTTTTCTTTCACAGAGGACCTCATTTAACAATGGAACAAAAAGGAATCATTGTTGGAATGAGTGCGTCCGGTAAATCGATACGCCAAATTATTCAAATTATGAAAGCTTAAGGTGTAAACATTAGTGTTGGTGGAGTTCACAAGATACTTTCACGTCAGAAAAACAATAAAACAACAGCTAGAAAAAAAGGTTCTGGCAGACCAAGAAAAATGACGGAAAGAGATTGTCACAAGTTAAAATTGAATGTTTTAAAAAATCAAAAAACCACTATGACGCATATCGCAGAAACTTTTATGTGTTCTGATGATAAAAAGGTTAGCCGATGGACAATTTCAAGGCGTCTTAAAGATCAGGAGTTCAAAATACACCCATGTAAAAAAGTACCTCTTCTTACAGCACACCATAAAAAAGGCAAGGTTAGCTTGGGTAAAATATAATAAAACACAGACTGGACAAAAATATTATGGTCAGATGAATCACGATTTTGTTTGCATTCAGATCGTCCACAGATGTGCATTAGACGTAAGAACGAACAATTAAATCCAGATTGTATTCACCAAACGGTAAAGGGTAATCTTGGAATTATGGTTTGGGGTTGTTTTTCTGCCAAAGGTGTGGGCAGATTGCATAGAGTCGAAGATGGATTACGAATAAATTCCAAAGAATACATTAGTATTCTACAAAAATCTTTGCTGCCCACACTGGAAGAATTAGAAGAGGATGAAATTAAATTTCAACATGACAATGCTCCTTGCCATACGTCTAAACAAGTTAAAAAATGGCTCAAGGATAACAATATCTTCCTTTTTTAAAATTGGCCTGCCCAAAGTCCAGACCTTAATCCCATTGAAAATTTGTGGGACTATATGGATAAAGAGGTCCATAAAAATAATATTTCATCTTTAGATGATCTTTGGGCAGCCATAAAACAAGTTTGGGTTACGATACCTGACCGTTTGATAGCAAATTTAATTGAGTCGATGCCGCGTCGATTAAATGAAGTGATGAAAAATGGTGGTGGCCACACAAAATATTAATTTTTTTTTCAAAATGAGTCGTATATATGTGTATGTATATGTATTTAACATAAGCGATATGTTATATTTTATGTATTATATTTTTAATTGATTAATAATACATAATTTACTGAAAAATTGTACTGTTCACTTTTTTTTGCTCGCCAGTGTGTGTATATATATACATATATATATATATATATATATATATATATATATATATATATATATATATATATATATATATATATATATATATATATATATATATATATATATATATATATATATATATATATATATGTGTATATATATATATATATAAATATAAATATATATACATACACACACATATATATATAACCGACAAAAAAACTTTAAATAAAAAATTTAAAAACTCAGTAAACTTTAATTAAATAAAATAAATATATATTTTTTTGTTTTTTGTTCAAAAAAATATTTGAAAGAATATTTCCATGGTGTCGCTGCATCTCAAAATTGTAAAACTCTGAAATCATTATTAGAATATTGCTTAATGATACTCTGCATTCTCTATCCTTAATTACATTAAAAACTATAAAAGAAAATATTACCCATTGACAGGTATTATCTGTGGGAATAGTAAGCCCACCACAGTCAATTGAGTCTATGTATTGTCCATACTTTTGGTGGTAAAAAGTGGTTTATCTAGCAATTCATTTTCTGATAGTTCTTTATCTTTACAAGTTAAATACCCTGATATATATATAAGAGCCATATTTGTATCGAGAGAAATAAAAGATTCGAGCTCTGGTAGATTGTCAAATATCTTAGCAGAGGTCTCATCCAATAAAAAACTACAATTTGGACAAGGATGGGTTGTATCAAGACTTATCTCAAAAGCTGGGTTATCAAGTAATAGCAAAAGCTCAGCTCTTGAAATATTCAACTTTTCAATCACTTGTTGTACTGTTATGTACCTCCTGAACATTGGCGCAATTTGCTAAATTCTTTTTCCAATGGATCAGTAAAAAACTCACTAAGAATGAAATATTGATGTGAGCTATCCAATAATGATTTAGATAGTTCAACAATACTATTACATGTGTGATAAATTGACTGTGCAGTATCGCAAGTAGGTTGTTTCTCCTATTTACCTTGCTTTCCAGCCATCTTTAAAGCCATATTTCCAAAATTCAAAATATTTTCTAATCTATTATCATTAGGATCTTTAATTACTGCTTGAAGTTCATCATTGAATCTAATATCAGCACCTGTTCCCTTTACATTGAGAACTTTCCACCATGACACAACAATGTTAATAAAATCTGATATATCTTGTCTTTTTTTTATATGCTGCAGTCCTGAATGATTAATTAAAGCCAGAGGCATGGTGGCCCCAGAGGCTAAGCGGGATTCCCGCATGGGCTTTTCAATTTTTCATCTAAATATAGGCCTTTTGGCAAACTTTAATTTTTTCTACATTTTAAAGAAATTCCACAATCATTTAAATATTTATGTTAGCACAAATTAAAATTTTATTAATCACTTGATTTTAAACTTGATTTCAAATTTGAGCGCAATTATATTAGTATTTTGCATAATAATAATATTGCTCTGAAAACAAAGTAGATGTTTTAAAACGTATTATGATATTTTTTTCATGAGAAAAATAATGAACCCATAAACGGTTTTTAACGATCGTAATGTTGACAAAAGTTTAAGAAAGTCCGCAGACCCAACATTAATAATAGCTATTATTATTGTTGGACTTAAATTAACTTAATTTTAAAGTTAACACCAAAACATTTTTCTTAAATGAATTAAATCGCAATACAATTACTATATAGTAATTGTATTGCGTTTTAATTCATTTAAGAAAAATATTTTGGTGTTAAATTTTAAATTAGGTTTTATATAAATAAGGATCAAACTCATGTTTTGCATTTTTGTAACCTTTCGAAACAGATATAAACTTCTTTATTAATAAATAAAGTTTTTTAATTTTATACAGTTTATATTATTGTATGTAAATAAAGAAATCACTCCGTTATATCCTGTCCTCAGACAGATTTAAAAAAAGATGATGAACTGCTAAATGAAACTACATTATAAAAACTTTTATGTTTAAATTATGTCAATAACCGCACCATTTTTAGAGCGGCATTTTAGCTGTTGCAAGTTTATCCTAAAATGTTAATAAAAGTTAAAACACCGAATGAAACAAAAGCATAAACTAAAAAGAATTTTCTCATAAAATAAAAAGAATTTCTAAATTTTCGAGATTTTCAAGATTTATTTTAGAAAAATAATTATATATAATTTAAAAAAATTTATATTGTTGTACAATAAAATATACAACATTATATAGTAATAAAAAAATTAAAATCTTTGATTTTTAATTTTGCGTTGGACTATGTTCTTCAAACAATAAAGTACTAATCGTATTTGCTTGCAGTAAAGTTGTGTTTTGAGAAAATCAAAACAAAAACGTAATCGCTGCATCGTGTTTTTACCATTTTTTATTTTGAAGTATTACAAACAATATTATTAATTACAAATAGTATTATCTCAACTTGTTGGTTTGTATTAATGATTTATTAGAATAAGGTCAGTTACGAAAAACAAATAAATATATTTGTTTTTCGTATGGGCCTTTACATAAAGCATATATGGCAAAATCCCGCATATATTGGCCTTTTAATAAAAATCCCGCATGGGCTTTTTAGAGCCACCACGCCCCTGATTAAAGCATGGTAAGTTTTGTCACAAAATACCCTTAAACAGGTAGAAACTGACTGCCTCTCAATTGGCTTCGGAAATATTGAACTTTCATTTAAATTGGATAGTTAAACTAAATTTTTAGATTCAAGTTCATAAAGTTTTTTAAGATGATCCCATTGTGCTACTTTACATACTCCTTTATCATAAAAAATAAGTTGACAAGTTTTTTCAGTAAGCCAATTGTTTCTAATGTTTTTAAGCAAATGGACATAATCAAAGATTAAGAAAATACCATCATTAGTCAACCAGGGTTTATCTGGAGCTGATCTTTCAAATATTTAAAAATATGCCTGATTAATTCTATTTCCATCGCATATTATAGCTTAAACTTGACCCGAAGATTCCTTTATAGATTGGATAGTAATGCCAATTGAAATTGAGAGTCTAATTTACTTATAGGTATCATTTTGGAAATGAACAATGGTCCACCAAATAAGCAATTAACCATTAGACCCAATATAGTTTTTGCAAGAGAAGTTGAGTCATTGATTGCTTTTCCGAATAATGTTCCACAATGGTATAATAACATTTTTTTAACATAAACCTCATCATGCAATAAAAAACAAATTTTCTGTTTTTCTTCAACAGATTGAAAAATAGTAGTCAAAAAATGTTTCTCATTTAATTTAGAAACTTTTAAAGTTATTCTTGTCAAAGTTCTTATAGAAGGCAATTGGTAATCTGTTCGCAGTTGGTTATACAAACTTCTGGATGTAGAAAAATACTGAAAAAATCTAATAATAACCTTAGAATAAATCTTACTACCAACACACTGTGTACCCATAGAAGCTAAATGTTCCTGAATTACTATTTCTTATCTGCCTGGAATTAAATTTTTCAAATAACACAAAACTTCTTCTAATATAGACCATATTGATTTTTGAAATTCTGTTTTTAGAAATTGTAAGAACTTTATTTTTGGCACCATAATGATAAGTTTCAAAATGCAAATTCTCACTAATTTTGATTAAAAAATATGGAACTCCATTTGAATAAACTTGTGATTGTAAATGAATAGTGTTATTAATCATAAAGCATACTAATGAAACACTTAAATCTCTTTTATTATTACAAGAATTTTTTTTATTTCAGCAAAAGTTACTCTATCTTTTTCTAAAAAAGTGGATAGTTCATCTTGAGCAAAATTTCGAAAACAAGAAGAAGCACGAGTTGTTGCACGTAGTGGAGGAAGATGGGTAGGAATTTGACAAGACGGTATGCCAGGCTAAATAGATGGTGGAAATTTAGGATGATATTTTCCTCTAACTATTTGTTTTTCAAAATTTATCGGCCAACTCACAAACTACAGTGTTATTAGTTACTTTTAAGTTTGCATTCGGAATTACTTTATTCCACATTTGCTTTTCTTCATTATTTTTAGGAAATCGATATATTGAAAGCTTTAAATTATCAGATTTCTTTTTTGTAGATAGATAATTTGTAGTGCAGCCATAGATACAACAGTTTTTGCCCATATTTTAATATCACTAAAATGGCGACTAAAGCTAAGCGAAATTTAAAATAGGCCCCCAGTCAGATACGCAGTTTGCACGTTGGCTAGGCCTGCAGTATAGATCGCCATGGCGCAAAGCGAATTTTTTCGGTAAGACGAAATGCCACTTTGATTCCATTTACTTTCTTTTGCGCTACTTTTTTTTCCTTATCAACAATAAAAATGGCAGCAATAAGTTTACGCTGTATGTTTAAATAAAAGCAATTACTACTTTTTAAGAATACTTTCTACTTTGGAACATGTCAAAATTTCTTTCCGTGCATTTTAACTTTTTTAATTTTAACTTTTTTAATTTTAACATTTCCGTCTTTGAATGTTCAACTTGTTTCTCCGCGCAGCGCCTTGTTCGTCAAGTTTCGTGTTTCGGAGTTATAGAGTTGAGAGAGGGTTATAACCACAATTAAGTAGTCTCCTCGTTTGTAGTGGCCTTCTGGGCCTTGGAAAGGTGAATTAATAAAAAAACAAAAAAAACAAAAAATGTAAGATGTAAATCATTTTGTAATAATTTAATATAAGATGATAATTTAATATAAGATGATAATTTAATATTAGATTTTTTTATAAAAAAGTATAAGAAAATAAATGCTTAACTCTGATATGAACACTTCTGTTAAAAAACTGTTACTGCAAGAATGAACAGCAGGTTTAACTCCATGTAGGGTTTTTCCCTAAAAGGTTTTTATGGAGTGTAACTTTCAAAATTGACAGTGTGCAAATTTACATTTGTAAATTCTCGATTTAAGTCTTGCTCCTTATTTGATGAATTTACTAATGCTTATCAATGTTCAGAGTGAGTTCATAGAAAAATTACTGTTGACATTACGTGATATAATATTCAAAATTTGATTGGTTTTCGCTTATGGCAATTCGCAAAAAGTTGAAATGAATCCGACTTTTTTTTTACTGCAGCAAAACGCTGTATCAGCATAATGGCCAGAAATGTTTTATCTGCGCATGCTTATCGACGATAAAATTCGCTTTGTGTGAATATTTTGTGGAAAAAGGCCTTAAAGCGTTTCAAAAACTTGCGGCAAAAAGCTAAACTTATCTACTAAGAAAAAAAAAAAAATCTTAAAAAAAGGAAATAAAATCTTAACGAAATATCAAGAATAATTAAATAAACTAGAAAATTTAATAATTAAAAAAAGTAAATTAAAAAAAAAATTTTAATAAAATTTTTATACAACTTCTGTATTCTTTTTTTAGAGTCATTGTTGAAAAAAACATCTTTTATAACGATTTAACAACAACTAAAAGTTTTGATATGCAATTTATTCACAATTTTTATCAGTCCATATAATTAGTTTGTTATGTACGCTAGAACTATGAGAAATTTTGTTATTTTTATTCTTATGTTTATTCGTTTTGTACGTCTTTTCGCTTTTAAAAATGTTTTTGCTATATTTGACATTTTTTTCTCAATACATGACAATATATGACAATAATAGAAAAATAAGAAAATAAATTGTTATTTATTTGTAAAATATATAATTTGATTAACAATTTTTGTAGTGACCGAATAAGTTAAATAAAAGAATAATATGGTTTCTTTAATAAATGTATTTTCTTGAGTTGTTAACTGGAATATTTCGTTCCGGAAAAATAAAAATCTTTCGAAAGGATATTGAAAATCAAGAATTTTTTTTTTTCGTACTGAATTTTATGAAACAAAAACAACCGTTGATGTTCATTTCGCAAATGCTACTTACGAAATGTAGCCTTTTGCAAGTTGAATTACGAAATAAAACTATTTTGCTACATACGAAAGTAGCGCTTACGGAAGTCGCACTTGTGAAACAAGCTCTTTCGCTAAACGATGTTTCGAAGTCTATAAAACAATTTTGTTGGTCAAACGGATATAATTGTGAAAAATAAAATTTTTATATACCAAAATGTTTATAATAAAATTTTATTTTAAGTATTGCAACATATGAACATTTTAAGGTTTTATTTTTTAAGATAATGATAAAAACCAAATTTCTTTCGAAACAAAACTCTTCGCATCGTAAATTGCGAAACAGTTCTTATGGGAAAAATACTTACGAAACGCAACATAATAAATAACTTAATTACGTTTTATGAATCAAATATGTATAATTAACTAAGTAATTAAAATGCTAATTTTTTTATATGATATTGATAAGTTTCAGTTTTAAATTTCTATAAAAGAATCAAGACTTTCATAAAATATACTTTTTAGAATGTCATTTAATAAGTAAGAATTAAATAATAAAGATAACTTGAATAACGTTAATATACGAATGCAATTGCAAAATCGGGAAACAATTTCTTTATTGAAATCAAAAAAAGACCTAATTTAAGTGATGAATCCTAAAACTTAATTTTATAATAAAATGCCTAAAAATAGCTCTTATTTGTTTTCAAACAGTATAGTTTTATGTTTAGTCAGTTTCAATTTTTTTATTTTTGAGGTGCTCTGTTATATGAGCTTTTGCTTTTATCAACTCAAAAAAATTAAACACATCCTTGATTAAACACATCAATAATTTTTTCTTAAATAGTTTCCTTAATAAATAAATAAAAAAGTTAGGGTGGTAGGGTGGAAAGGTAGGAAGGGTATTTGTTGCCCCTTGTGTTGTTGGCCCCAGAAAATGCTTTGATTTTCAACATCCCAACATTATTGGGACTATACAACTGCTGAAAGTTTTTAAGCTCTAGCTGTTTTAGATTTTTAGCTGTTTAGATTTTGTAGCAAAAAAAAAGGTATGTACAATACAACCTTTCCCTGGGTCTTCTCCACTGGAAAAAATTTTAACACAGAAGCTCACTAGGACTATACAAACGCTGAAAGATTCAGAGCTGTAGCTAGTCTGAGAGGTAGTGATACATTAATTGCAAGATTCAGTAAGAACTGACAACAGCAAAACAACACTTAAAGTTCAATTAAAATTTGTAATGGAACCAAATATTTTACTAAGTTTTTATATATGAGAATATAAATAGTAAACCTCCATTTCTGCTTAGCTAAAGGCAGTAAACAACCGAGTCAGAAGTTAACCAAAATCGGTACTTGATAAATAAAAATATATATAAACACTGGCATAGAGACATGTTGCAGAGGAAGCATTGCCCTTTCCCTTAAAACTAACTCAAAGTTTCAGTTTTTTCCATTTAAATTTTAGCTGCGTAAGGCCCCCTTAATTTCTGTTTCAGCCCCCCCCCCCCCTCCTGCATCCTAACTTTCTTAACCTTTCTAGGTCACTGTATATATATATATATATATATATATATATATATATATATATATAATATATATATATATATATATATATATATATATATATATATATATATATATATAAATATGTATAAATATATATATATATATATATATATTTATAATAAATATATATATATATTTAATATATATATATATAATATAACTATATATATATATATATATATATATATATATATATATATATATATATATATATATATATATATATATATATATATATATATATATATATATATATATAAATATATATATATATATATAAATATGTATAAATATATGAATATATTTAAAATAAATATATATATATATTTAATATATATATATATAATATAACTATATATATATATGTATATATATATATATATATATATATATATATATAATATATATATATATATATATATATAAATATGTATAAATATATATATATATATATATATATTTATAATAAATATATATATATATTTAATATATATATATAATATAACTATATATTATATATATATATATTAAATATATATATATATATATATATATATATATATATATATATATATATATATGTATATATATATATATATATAAATATATATATATATATATAAATATGTATAAATATAAATATATATATTTAAAATAAATATATATATATATTTAATATATATATATATAATATAACTATATATATATATATATGTATATATATATATATATATATATATATATATATATATATATATAAATATATATATATATATAAATATGTATAAATATATATATATAAAATTATAATAAATATATATATATATATTTAATATATATATATATAATATAACTATATATATAATATAACTATATATATATATATATATATATATATATATATATATATATATATATATATATATATATATATATATATATTATATATATATATATATATATATATATATATATACAGTATCGGACAAAATGAGTGCAACCAAATAATGCTAACTTAGTTTCTTTATATAAAAGTGCTGCATTATTTCAATTTAGAGAAATAACTATGTAACTGTTTAGAGACAAAGTTTTTCAAGTTTTATTCATCACAAAGTTCATTATTTGTACACGAAAATTAATAAATTAATCAAAAGTATTAAAAAAAGTTGATTTCCTTCTGGACAAAACAAGTGCAACTCGACAAAATGTTGACCAAGCTGTATTTCACTATCAATATTTCGTGGCAAATTCTTTGTTGTCGATCACAGCCTTGCATCTTCGAGGCATAGATTCGATCAGGTGATCAATAAAACTTTGTGGAATCGCTGACCAGGCCTTTTGGATTTGTTCAAACAGATGATCCTTATTACGAACACCTTCACGATTAATTCTGCGGTTGACGATCTCCCACAGGTTCTCAATAGGGCTGAGATCCGGAGATTGAGGCGGCCAATCCATCACCGATAGGTGGTTGTCTTGAAACCACTGCTTGACTACTTTTGCAGTGTGTTTCGGATCGTTGTCTTGCTGAAAAACTCATTTTTTTGGCATATTCCATTCAGCATGAGGTAACATAACATCTTTCAGGATATTTTTATACATGAAACGGTTCATTATTCCATCGTTTCGATGTATTGGACCTAGACTGTTAGCAGAAAAACACCCTCAGACCATTACATTGCCTCCACCATGCTTCACGGTCTTATGGCAGTAACGTAAATCGAGGCGTTTTCCAGCCGGTCGACGTACACGGCAAATGCCATCGCTCCCAATAATGTTGAAATTCGATTCATCACTGAACAGGACAGTTCGCCCTTTCTGCACATTCCAGTCAATATGAGATGTAGCAAACAGGAGTCTTTTTTTCTGGTTTTTTAGTGAAATCAGCGGTTTCTTTGCAGGGGCGTCGAGAAAACAATCCGGCTTCAACAGCATGTCATCTGATTGTGCGGTCCGATACAGGCAGCTCTAATTGCTTTTGTATCTCGACTGATGATATCCAGGGATCCTTCTTTACATGTCTCTTATATAGTAAAATGAACCTGTGTGAACCTGTTCTGGAAGATTCTAGATGCTTCTTTTCGATGCTTCTGGAAGCTTCTGGAAGCTTCTGGATGCTACTGGATGCTTCCGGATGCTTCTTCTGGAAACTTCTGGAAGCTTCTGCATGCTTCTGGAAACTTCTGGATACTTCCTTTAATTATTAAAAAACTTCTGTGACGTTGACACGGGCCAAACCAAAAAAGTTGCACTTGTTTTGTCTGCTGCAAAATGGCACTTGTCAACGAAATTCTGCCTGTGTGCTGTCACCTGTCATCTGATCTGTGTGCTGTCACCTGTCATCTGTCATCTGTGTGCTGTCACCTGTCAGCTGATTGCTCATATCATGGCATTCTATGACTCCAGACTCCTGAACTGTTTGCTGTGGTAGTATAGTTTGTTTCGTTTTTAAGACATGTAAAATTAGGAACACATTTTAGCATTGTTCGATGTTGGTTGCAAATGTTTTGTCCAATACTGTATATATAAAGTATTGAAGAATCATTAAACAACATTTTATTTAAATAATAAGTAATAAGACTTTTTTGTGTAATCTTTCGAGCTTATTCCTTAAAAACACATTCCGAAACGCTCCTTCCGTAAGGAACTATTTCGCAAGTATTCTTTTGAAATGATTTGTTTCGCAAGTTTCTTTTCGTAAATGGTTATTACAGAATTATTATTTATTTTTTTCGTATAATGCGTTACAAAAGGTGAATTTGCGCAAGTGCAACTTCCGCAATAGCAACTTGAACTACGGAAGATAAAATATACGAAATTTTTGTAAGTTTTTGTTTACAGCGAACAACCCTAGTATTTACCGCATTTGATGCATGTATGAAATTGTTTTTTTTTATAATGCCGAATTTCCAATGTTAATACGAATTAATAGAGATATGAACATAACGATTGCTCTGTTTAAAAAATTATATTTAAAAACTTAAAAAAAAGTTTTAAATAGGCTTCTAAACATTTCGTTAAAAAATTCAGCAAAGTAACAATGCACTAGGCCCACAAGCTTATGGAGCATCGCCAACAATAATAGTTCATCAGGAAATAAACTGTCGGGTTTAAATCCTACAAAAGTGCAGACTATTTCAATAGGTATATTAAGAACAACCAAATATTTTATATTTAATTTATTAGTATTAATGACTTTTTTATTTTTTTACATAAAAAACATGTTAAAAAAAAAAAATTTATGTTATATTCTTATCTGCTTTTTTTCTTGACTTGTATCAATTTTGGTAGTGGAAAATAACAAACGCCCTTATGCAAATGGCATAAGTGCGAATCAGCTGCAAAATCTGGCTTAAATATGAACAGGTTTTAGCGCAAACTGGCATAAGTGCGCTAAAAGAATTTGCCATCATTGGCATAAGTGCGAAGCAGTTGCAAAAACTGGCATAAGTGTGAATCAGCTTAAATGCGAACTGGCTGATTCACACTTATGCCAATTTTTGTAACTGCTTTTCACTTATGCTGGTTTGCACTTATTCCAACTTGCTCTTATGCCAATGTTTGCAAATTTATTCAGCACAATTATACCAATTTTCACATACCCCAGTTTTTGCAACTGCTTCAAACTTATGCTAGTTTGCACTTATGCAATTTACACTTATTCAGCCTCCTGGTTAATAGTCATGGTCAAACTTTCATAATAAAATTATGGTTAATAATATTTGTATAAGTTATCAATTCATGAAAACATTTATTCATACAAAACCATTGACTTTTCAATGTAGAAATAAGATAACAAGACAAAACAAGAAAAAAAAAAATTATATAAAAAAAATTGGGATGCATGTTTACAGTAAACATAAATTGATTGATAAATCATGAATTCTAATATACCAGTCATGGACAGGAAAGGCATGCGATCACCCTCTATTCCAGACTACGCATTTATTATTTTTTTGCGACAACTTAACCATGGCTTTCTAAAATTTTGAAAACGTTTGAAAAATGCGCTAAATAAAGTTATAAGGTAATAAAGCGAGAAATTGCTACTAAAGATTGTATACTATAAAAGATATTTGAGGAACAAACATTTAAAAAGTAAATTGCCCACCAGATCAAATGTGTGGTAAAATAGAAAAAACTTATTACTACCTTGTACCTTACTAATTATTTTATTATTTATTACTAATTTTATTAAGATATATTGAAGAAAACATGTTACAAATGAAAATCTCTGCATTATATTATGAAATTTATAAAAGCGAAACTATTTGTACCATAGATTATTATTTTTATTTTTGTGACAAAACACTATTTGCATGATTGCTCTTCATTTATTTAAATTATCGAAAGATATTATATTGTTAAAAAGTGTATTTTTTTAAGATGAATGTAAATATTTTTAAAACAATTTGTATAATTAATTTCATAAACAACAACGAAAACCATTTTTTTAATAAATTTTTTGATGAATTCATAAATTTAATAGTGGAAAACATAACACAGCCATTTTTTTTTGTTGTGCTATGTAAACTCTCTAATAAAATTTGTTTATGCTAAGCTAAACGCTTTAAATAAAGTTTTGAAACGCCATTAAATAAATTATCATAGAATATTAAAAAATTATTTTATTTATTTCAAAAGTATTTTTTAATAATGAATGTAATTTTTTTTAAACTATGCATATTCTTAATTTTATAAACAATGACGATTTATGAATGTTTCAATAAACTTTTTTTTAAAATACTTTTTGATAATTTAAATAAAGTTAGTTTTTTATTAAAGGATAATAAGATGTAAGTTTTTTTTTAATTAAAAGAGTTTGCCTAACATTATAATAACTTAAAAAAAAAAAGTTATATAGTTCATCCCGTTGGTTTGAAAAGGTTATTACAGTTAATACTGTATTAGGAGAATTTAAAAAGTCTTTTTATTCTTCTGTAATGTTTAATTAAAATTATTTATATTATTATTTTTTTATTTGTTTATGTATCCTTTTTTTTTGATTGATATATAAAATTACATAAATAAATAAAAATTAATCATATAATTATTTTTATTTAGACAAAAAAAAAAAAGAAAAAAATATATAATTGCTATTCTCCTAATATAAAAAAAAATCAGTTCAACCAGCGCGAGGAGATTCAAATGTAATTGCACAACATTAGAGTTTTAGTTTTTCAGATTTATCTTTTTTTAGAGCTATAGACTTTTTTTTTTAATTTCTCTTTCTTCAAGATTTCTTTCTTTTTTAAATAGTTTAGCCTGTTTATAAACTTTTCCTTTGTCCATTTTTTTCAGCGCATTTTTAATTAATTAAAAAGCTTTATCTGGTCAAGCTTTCAAAAAAAAAACAGCTACATGCCTGATCAAGATTGAAGTGCGATCGCACACCTTTTCTCTCCACGGCTAGCCATGAAATACCTGAGAGTATAAAACAAGCAGTAATTTAAATGGTTTGTTTTGTAAAAGAATATTAAATAAAAAAAACTCAAATAAAAGCTTTAAAAAATAAAATTCCACTTAAAAAACAAATAACAAAATAGTAAACTTTTTTTAATTAACAAATAATCAAATTTACAAGAACAATTAGATTAAAATTACAAACTTACGTACTATAACTTTACTTAACCATAACCATAAAGAACTACAAGGTTTTCACCTTCATAAGTAAGGATGTTTATCTTAAAAAATACTTTGTTTTTGAATGAATTGTTTTCAGGCCAAAGAAAAAAAAACCCAATCTAATCTAATTTAACTAAATAAAAATCAAAAGTAATTGAGAAAATAATATCTTGTAACACATACAAATATTTTTGCACATACACACAAATATGAGGGTTGTCCCAGAACTACCTAGCCTAACAAAGAAAAAATTTTTGAATTTTTTTTTTTTATTTCTCAACATAATCCCCTTTTAGCTCGATACACTTTTCTCAGCGATGTTCAATTGCTTCAATACCTTGTTTATAGTAAAAACTATCAAACTCTGAAAAATAGCCATCAACGCCAGACTCTACCTCTTCATTTATAAAAAATCTTCTCCCACCAAGCAATTTTTTCAAGCTTGAAAATAGAAAATAATCTGAGGGGGCTAAATCTAGTGAATAGGGAGCGTGAGGAAGCAATTCCAACTTTAATTCATTAAATTAAGCCATGGCAATAACAGATGTGTGAACCGGTGCATTGTCTTGATGTAACAACACTTTCTTCTTCGTATAAATGCTGACATTTTTCCTTAATTTTTTCACTCAAACACTGGAATAAGTTGGCATAAAATGCGCCGTTGATGGTTTTTACTTTTTGAAGATAAGCAATGAAAATTTTCAAAGGTTAAAGCTTTCAGCCATGGTTTTTTTTTTCAAAATTTTTGTGTTTTCTTTGTTAGGCTAGGTAGTTCTGGGACAACCCCTTTATATATATATATATATATATATATATATATATATATATATATATATATATATATATATATATATATATATATATATATATATATATATATATATATATATATATCATATCTTATCTAGATAAGATGGACATTTAATACAAAATATTTTTTTTTTAATGTTTTTTTTTTCTTTAAAAAAAAATTCTAATTTAAAATTTCAGGCATTCAAATATACTAGGACAGTGCAAACTAAAATTATGTATTTATTATATATATATATATATATATATATATATATATATATATATATATATATATATATATATATATATATATTTGTTAATTTAGTTATTTGTTAATATAATACTTTCATGTGCAGTCAAGCACTTCTAATCAAACCATTAAAAACATAAAACTAAAAACTATTTTTTGTAAATAAATTTATTTTCAATTTTTTACAACGTAATCATATCAATCGTAAAGCTGTCATTAGTAAAAATGTTCATTTTAATTCAGCCAATCATCACTCTTTTCCTGCCTCTACTTCTAACATCATTAAGTTTACTTATAACTTCTTGAACTTTTTTGTGGTCATTAAAACTTTCAATATAGCTATCAAGAATGATGGAGAATAAAAGTGAAGAGCAAGGATGTGTACTCAAAAAAGCTCTTTCCAGTACATACAAATCAACAGCCATATCTTCTGATAAATTTGAAATTACACTTAACCCGAAGTCAATAAAATAAATATTTTTCTCTTCCTTTATCAGAATATTAGATGTTGTAAGATCACCATGAATGATTTCTGCTGAATGCATTTTAGAAATAATAACACCAATATTTTTCATTACATCTTCAAGTTTGTTTTGCTTTAAATAACAAGAGGATTTTTTTTCTATTTCTTCCTTAAGAGTCGTACTATCCTTAATTTCTTCCATATATATTTCATTGGCAACATGGTTAACAAATAATATTATAGGAATTTTAATTCCTGCTTTGTGACATCTTAACATTGAGCGAACCTCCTGTGAAGTTCTTTTCCTAGTTAATTTATCATCAAGAATAGGATGACGATATGATTTTTTAAATCGTTGCTTGACAACAACCTCTTGACCAAAAAACTCACACCTATATACTTTAGCTTCAGCTCCTTGTTTTATCATACTTCTTGAATTTAGTATAATACAAAAACTGTCAAAATACAATAATATATATATATATATAGGTAATATACTGCTAGTACACAAATATATACATTAAATAAATAAATATATATATATATATATATATATATATATATATATATATATATATATATATATATATATATATATATATATATATATATATATATATGTATATATATATATATATATATATATATATATATATATATATATATATATATATATATATACATATATATATATATATATATATATATATATATATATATATATATATATATATTAGAATGGGGAATTTATTCTTTACATTCTATTTAAGAATCAAATTGCATAATAAGACTTAAAATAAAACCTTTGACAGTATAAGCATAATATGTATAAATAAAAAGTATAAGTACTACTATGTAAGATTTACTTTTTAAGTAAATCTTACATAATATTACTTATACTTTTCAACAGACATAGTATTACTTATACTTTCCTTTTTTTCCTTTCATAAAATATATTGCAATTTGATGAAATAGCAACAGAGGCTTTTGGAACAAAGGAGGATTAACATCGAACTTGATATTTTTTTATGAGACTAAAAAATACTATCATTTTTGTTATTTTATTTTGAAACATCAAATCATTTTGTTTAGCATTTATTTTTCAATAACTATTCCTTCTCTTACAACTTTTTAATGCCAATTTTATTTTTGTTTCACTTTTGGTTTTTACTGTTTTCTGCAAAACTTAATGAATGCAAAAAAATTTTTTTGTATATGTTTATTTTTGTTGTATATATATATTTATATATATTGTTGTTGTATATATTTGTTGTATATATATATATATATATATATATATATATATATATATATATATATATATATATATATATATATATATATATATATATATATATATATATATATATATATATATATATATATATTACATACATATATATATACATATATATATATATATTTATTTATTAAATTTATATATATATATATATAGTATATATATATATAAGTATATATATATATATATAAATATATATATATATATATATATATATGTATATATATATATATATATATTTATTATATATATATATATATATATATATATATATATATATATATATATATATATATATATATATATATATATATATATATATATATATATATATATATATATACTACATATACTATATATATATATATATATATATATATATAAATTTAATAAATAAATATATATATATATATATGTATATATATATATATATGTATGTATATATATATATATATATATATATATATATATATATATATATATATATATATATATATATATATATATATATATATATATATATATATATATATATATATATATATGAAGACCTCAGTGGAAAAACCGGCGTTGTCACATTTAAAAAGTATTGAGAAAGTATTTATTGATCATTAATAAAAGTCTTTATTTAAAGCAAATGAAACTAAGCAATTTAAAAAAATTTATATTATAATTATTCTATTTAAAATTTATTCAAAACAAAACATTTTGTAATTTTTTATACAAAAAATTTTTTTTCTTTGCTTTAAATAAAGACATTTATTTATGATCAACAAATACTTTCTCAATACTTTTTAAATGTGACAACGCCGGATTTTCCACTGAGTTCTTCATATATATATATATATATAAATTTAATAAATATATATATATATATATATATATATATATATATATATATACATATATATATATATATATACATGTATATATATATAAATTATTTTTTTACTATTTATATATATATGTTCCCACGCTCCCAATTTTGTGCAAAATTTTTTGCAAAACATTCTTTTTTGATATAAGCATGAACATACTAAAGTTTGGAGTGTGCACAATGCCTGTAAGTGTCAAAACTCAAACATCTAAAAATCCAGTGTACACCACTGTGTATATATATATATATATATATATATATATATATATATATATATATATATATATATATATACATATATATATATATATATATTTATATATATATTTAGTTGCGTTTCTGTACTTTTTGATGTAAACTTAAAAAATATAGTCCAAAAATATGTTTTGAGTTATTGTCAAACTAATCCCACCAATCAATGGAGAGCATTAATATTTTTGTAGACTCAAGGCTCAATCAATGGAGAGCATTGATATTTATGTAAATTCATGTCTACTCCCCTTCTCCTTACGATTCAACTTAATAACCATTGGCTTGACTTTCTTTAACCTGATGCAAAAAGCAAAGTATATTCTAAAAACAAGTTAAAGAGGGTACAAAAAACTTCTGTATTTATTAAATTGTCTGATTATATGACTCAGCCCAGTCTCTGTGTATAAAAATTTAAACTTTTTATATTTTAAAGCAAACATAAAAGTATTTATTGGACTCTTTTATTTCCTTTTTTCTGACATTGAATATCATAAGGAAACAGAAAATTCTTTATTGTATTTTTTAAAACTGTTTTTTGAAATAAACTACTATATTCTCTAGTGTTAAGTGTTAACAGTTTGACTTTTTTTGATATTTTTATAAAAATGTTCTTTTACTACACTTTGATGTTTTTATAAAAATGTTCTTTTACTACACTTATGAGAGAACAAAAACACTAGAAAAACAACAATGCCTTTTCAGACTGAAGAGCTAAAACAAAATGCATACATGCATATATATATATATATATATATATATATATATATATATATATATATATATATATATATATATATATATATATATATATACACACACATATATATGTATATATAATATATATATATATAACATATATATACACACATATATATGTATATTATATATATATATATATATATATATATATATATATATATATATATATATATATATATATATATATATATATATATATATCCTTCTGCATAAATCGTTCGCTCGCACTATTATTATTTTGAAGCTAAGTGGCTAATGAGGGTCCTTGCAAATCTTTAGGCCAATAAAAAAATAAAATTTAAGTCACGTGTATTCTTGAATGGTAAAGGCAAAGACAAATACAAAAGTTTTGATTACGTTCGTATCAGAAGTGGTGTAGCTGACTTTTAATTAGCTTGTATTTTGCAATTATATGCTTAATTTTGTATAATATAATAAAATATTTTACAATTATGACTCAAGAGTGTATTGACTTAAAAGTTGTATTAGAAATTCCATGGGGTTTGAATAATACTCTTGAAAATACTCCAGGAGAATTTAAAGAACAACAAAACAATGATGGCGCGTTTCTCGATGGAGGTTTGGGCACTAACGAAAATGTTTATTTTGTTAACGCAAAAAGAGAAGACGAGTCAAGACTTATAACGGAAAACGAAGAAAAAAATGGATTCGCAAAAAGACGACATCGCAGAGGATCTCGTAAAAATAAGCCAAGAAAACCACGATCAAGATATAAACCTTTCAACAAATTGACTTGGGATGAAAAGCGACAGTTAGATGAAAGAGACACTGTGAAAGCACTAAGACGGAGAGAAGAATTGGTCTTACAAAAAGGACGTCCGATTGCGCCTTACAACACTACGCAGTTTTTAATGGAAGAACATAACCCTGGCGAAGAAAATTTTCAAAATCAGAATACGACTTTACACCCTACTACTGATTTATCCGAAGATTCTTGTAGTTCTTCATCGAGCGATGAATATTTTGTAAAAGACTTTGACGAATTTTACGAGCGGGTACATATTGATACTTTGAATTCTTATTCTAAAGAAGATCTTATAAAATATGTTTTTGAATTAGAAGCGCGGATTGAAAAATTCGAAAGGGAAAACAAAAACAGTGATAATTTAAAAGAAGAAAACTATAAACTTCTTCAAGAAATAAAAGATTTAAAAGCTGAAAAAGCGAAAAACTAAATAAGATATGTCAAGTGTAAATATTTTCATTTATGATTTTTTTGTTTTGGTTTTTGTTATTGTATATATCCTGGCTCGTGTTTTAAATTAAAAAATATTTTTTCGTTCAAATATGTTAAAAGCCCCTGTATAACATGAAGCAGTTATTCCACGTTGCTTATTGTTTTTTTTTATATATCAATGAAGTGGGATTTATGTAGAATTCTAAAGGTATCTAAATATAAATATTGTAGGTATCTAAAAATAAATATTGTACTGTATGCTTCGGTTAAAAAAAAAAACATAAATATATATTTTTTTTATATATACCGTAAAATCGCCTAAGTTTGGTCACAAGCTTTAAACATTCATTTACACGCATAAATTAAAAATTTTAATTTTTTTCCTGAAACATGCAGACAATTACATTGGTAATTGATATAGTAAAATTAAGAAAATTAAACAAAAACTAGCACTCAATATTTATTTCAAATAAATTCTTTTTTTTTCTTTGATTTAATTCAATTGAAAGTTCGGTCGCTATATAAATCCTAATATCGCTTCACGTCACAAATAATGAAAACTATTTTTTAAACGTTGTTCTTTTTTTAATTTAATGATGATATAATATCAAGCATCGTCCTGGGCTCTAAATAAAAGTCTTTCGGGGCGCCAAAAAAACAACAAGGAGCACATTAAAAAAAGACCTTTTTAAGTATAAATAGTTTTTATAATAATATAATATAATAATTTTTATTATAATTAGTCAACTTTTTATTTTTTATTTTTTTTTTTCAATTGCTCCACGAAGTCCTTACGGTCTTATTACTTAGCACTGCGGACTTTCGCTACGCCGCACAGTGAGTCAGAAAGGTGAAAAAACGGCAAAAATTATATAACTATCATATATAATTATGTGATACATCAATATTATCGTATTTTGGTTCAAAAAATTTTAATTTTCCATTAAAAATAATTTTTACGCGTATCAATGACGCGTAAGGCGCGCGCATACGCGTGTAACTGTCTTTTACGCGCGTAAAATATAACCTAAATAAAAAAATCGAATTCCTTGATCCAAAATACAATATAAAAGAATATCACATATTTTTTAATCTAAATATTTCTTGTGCCTAAGGCTCGTACTACTTACGCGTATACGCGTTAGAGACTTTTACGCGCACAATGACTGACTTAATTTAAAAAAATTAAATTCCTCAAACCAAAACATTTATTAATTAAAAGAAAAAACTGGTTCGAAAAATATTTTAATATTATATAATATTAGAATATATTAAAAACAAAATAAATATTTATCTTATCTAATTTTTCTTTCAAGAAAACAAAAAAAGAAAACCTAATACTAATAAAAAGGCTTTATTTCATTATTACAGCATTAACAAAGATAAAACTTCAGGGGTAAATGTTTTTCCATTTTCAACCTTGTATTTTTTTAAACAAGTGTTTAATATTACAGTATCACTTCTAATCAACAAGTATTGGTACTGGTTTTTCATAACATTCTTTCTAGATATCTTGGCTGTATGGTTTAATCTAGCTTTGCGAATTTCTTTATTTAGAGCCTCTTGTGACTCTTCAGAGAAGTAACCAATTGGCAGTTCTAATGCCTCAGATATCTGCACACCATGTTCCAAGAGTTTATGAACAGTTGGGGGAATTACATACCAGCAATAGTTTTTGAGTATAAGAGCTGTAGTTTCATAGCAATACTGGCCAAAACTTTCAGAGTTCAACTCATTACAGCTATTAGGATTGTCCTCAATCTAATAATTACATCTACTGCCACTCCCGTTATATCAGCGAAAGTTTCAGCATTTTCAAATGCTCTTCTGGCAGTGTTTCCATCGTTAGTGTTGCCAAAACTCTGTTTGGGCATATCAACTATAAGACTTAGCTCTTCTCTAAACCTCAGTTGAATGTTCGTTTTTTTACTTTTTACTAATGCTTTTTCAGCAGGGGATTTGGCAAAGTATTTTTTAATGTCTAATTTATATCCTAAATGTAAAATATATTCAAAACATCTGAGCCAGCAATGCAGAGTAGAAAGACCCAAAGATAAAGCTTTTTCATTGATTGGTTTAGATCTGATCAATGCTGGGTTATTAAGTTCACTGGGCTTAGCTCCGCAAACATTACATGATTGCGAGGACAGAGTGTTAGTGAGGGCATTAATCACTTTACCATCAAACTTGGTTAAATCTAGTTTGAACTTAAATGTGATAGTCGTATCCGGTTTGCCTTCCTCTACTTCTAACTTTACTTCAAACTTGACTAGTCTATTTATTTCTGCTTTTAAAAGTTCATATTCATTTATTATCAATTCTTCCGTTTCTTTTTGATATTGGAGATGGAGGGGTCTACAGTAATGTGTACTGGAGGGCCTTTAATTTTTTGTTCATGATGGTTAATTTAAGTGGAACAACAGCTGTCTGGAAAAGACTTTGTTCATTAAATTGGGCTTCACCAATATTTGTATCAGTGTATTTTTGTTTATAGACACTTTGACTGGAGGCACCATCAAAACCACCTTTAAAATGAAGTAGACCTTTAAACCTCCCCCCAATTTCAGTAAACATTCTCATAGAGTCTTGGCATTCCGTAAAAGTTAATATCCTTGTCAGAGTATGATTAAAAATACCCTGTAGAGAAGTTGAAGCAGATGTTTCTGTCACAATTAAACTCTCAGGATAACATTTGTGTCTCTCATTCTTAATTTCATGAAGTGAAGGATAAATATCTGCATTATGTATTATCGATGAATTTCTAATAATTTGATACTGTTCATCAGAAAGGTCACACTGAGTTTTTAAGCTCAAGGCATCTTCGGTTTTCATTTTTATCGGAAAATTTATCTTTTTGATTTTATCTTTTTCAGAGTTTGTAGCACTTTTCACAAGATCAACGAAGTCTTTTTTGCTAGGATCTCTAGTGGATTTTTTTATTAAAGCTAATGCCAATGCTTCAGCAGGATGTTCAGCCAATTTGGCAACCTTAAACAAGATAATATTTAATATTTAAGCTTGTAAACTATTTTTTTAACTGGGTTGAATTTAATTTATTTATTAATACCTTAGATCTTCTGCTTCTATCACCTAAATCTTCCCAGTTCTTGCACTTTCTACCTGAACCTGATGCAACATTTTTTTTGTTAACAGTAATACCTTTGTTCAACCAAGTTCGCTCGTGTTCTAAAAGTCTAGAGAAGGTTCTTGCATACTTCCGCAACTTTGATCGGAATTTACATTTAAATATTATTAGAGTTTTCTTTAGATTTATGATTTCAGGTTTTTCAATACTTTTATAGCATAGACCCTCCAGTCTACAAAACTCACGTAGAAGAGCCTCGAGTAAGTTATCATGATTAATTCCTAACTCTTGAATTATAGGAACTAAATGTATTCTTTTCATGTTGAATGTAAGCAATGAACTATTTTAAGTTATTTTATACACAAGTTTTAATTTTAAAACACCACTATGCCATCAAACGTTGCATATATTGGTTTTTGAGGTTTGATAATTAGCACCATCTGCATGAGCATGAGTTTTTTTACTAATAGGAACTAAATGTATAATTTGTGTAATGAATGAAAGCAATGAACTAATATTCGCTACTTTATACGGCAAGTTTTAATTGAAAACGAAAAAAAACACACAAAAAAACCGAAGTATTTGAAAGGTCTTATTTTAATTGGGGCAAGTTTGGGCAAATAATTTTTATTTTTTCTGCTTTTATATATACCTATTAATGGAAAAATATTAAAACTACCATGGAATCTAGTGGAATCGTTTAGTTTTTAAACTAAACTCATAAATAAACTAATTTAAAAAAATCAATTTATGACACATTTTTGAGATCTCAGTAATGAAAAACTAAAAACAAAATTTATTGTCAAAAATGTTGTTAGTAATTGCCAAACATCTTAAAAATATGACTTCAAATTAAATTTTGAACTGTTTTTACCCATGTCAATCTTAAAAGAGTGACACAAAAGCTAGATTTTTTTGAACGAGTTTTCCGATAAATAAAATAAAATAAATAAGTCTCGGAAAAAGGCGTATAAATTGGTGAAATCTTGAAAATTGTTCACAAAAAAGTTAATTATTGACTTTTAGTGGTATTTAGTAACATTATAATTAAATTAATTAATTTCCAGCAATACTTTTTTTATGGGGGGTTTTTTGCTGTTTTTTATGGATTTTGACTCACTGTGTGCCTCTGTATATAAAGACATATATCTCGTAATAAAATATCAAATTATAGTCATATTTAATTTAAATCAAATACTTATTGAATAAAGAACAAAAAACAGATAGAAGAACTGCAATCCTTATAACAAAATTTAACGTTTAGCAACAATAAAATGTCAGTGTTGGCTCGAAATTTTAATTTATTTTTTTAAATTTTCTAAAACAGAACAAAAAAAAAGGTAATAGCATAACATAAATGTCAATAAAATAATAATCAACATAATAAAATAAGCAAGGTATGAAATGATAGGATTTAACGTATATTTGAATTATATTAATTTAGGACTTCATAAAACTAAATAAATAAATTTAAAAGTAGTAATAAACATTTTTATTATGAAGTTTTAGTAACTCTTTTAGTGCAAAAAAGTACTGTAAGTATTGGAGATATGTGATACTGTTTTAGCAAAACGATATCTCTTCATATAACTTTTCATGTATTCCTGACGGTTCCTTTTCATTCCAGACAAACTTTTTACTAAATTTCTTAAGAGAAATCTTTTTAATTTAAACTTTGCTTTCGCAATTTCAGTTTTAGCATGCGCTTTCAAACGAAGATTTTCCATTATATGTTTTCCATTAAATGTTTTTCCATTATATGTTAATATTTGATCAAAATCGGGTACGATATCGTATCCGATTTTGATCAAATATTATATCATACATATTTTTGATAAATAAGTGGTATTGAACTCGAATTCGAAACTTAAAACTTCGTATTTTTCTGGTATCAAAGTGATCAATATGTTAAACGTGTCAATACTCCGAGTATTTACAATACTAGATATGCCGACTGGGAAGTTAGTTTTGTATAAAACAATATTAAAAAAATTAGTTTAAAAAAAAAAAAAAATTAGTTTGAAAAAAACATAAAAAATTTACTGATTTTTTTAAAAGCCACGGTAGGTGCTTCTTCACGGTAAGGGCTGCCATGACCCTAACTCATGTTTCCAATTACGTATCCATTACGGTTCATGTGAATTAGTCATTGAAAGTGGCAGATGGTCAATCAGATCCAATAATCAATAACTATTTATAAATTATAAATATATTGATCTTTCTAGCTTTAATTGCAGCAAATTTATCCATTTTGTTGTCAAAGTCTGTTGATTCTAGAGTTTCTCTTTCGACACTAAGGATTTCCAAATTAACAAGACATTGTTGCCCCATTGAAGCTCATAGGTATGAAAGATTAAGCTTCAACTTGCTGAAGGAACGTTCGCAACTGACTATTGACACTGCATTTGTGAGCACGATTTGTAATGCAATGCGTAAGTTTGGAAAAACGTCATCTCCGTATGACAAAATAAATGAAAGTAAATCCAGCGGAGTTGTTGTTATTGGGCCCCCACGAGATTTAAGTAGCATCTGACAGTCTGCGATTTCAGTAAATAATTCTGCTCCACTGACATCGTACTGTAAAAGTTTCCTAGATCCAAACAACGTTGTTGCAAACTTTCTTGATTTTCATCACCATCCCTCTTTAGTAATATTCTCACATCGAGTACTTAATAAGTATTTATCAGGATTAAACGAAATATTTAGTAAGTAATTGGTAAGTTTTCCAAAATGATGCAAATATAAAAGTTCAGATATTATTAATCGCAATCTTTTTTTTATCACACTATAGCTGGTTTCCTTTTACTCATACCTTTCTCCACAACTTTCAAACCACGAGCCATCCGTGCTTTCTTACGTAAATCCATAGATGACATAGATATGTTAACTTGAAAAAGAACTATTTTAGTGAGTTTCAATATATATTATTGTTTTGTAATTAGTTCATATTCAGTGATTTAAATTTACCAATAAATTTTGTAATTAAAATTTACGTACAAATGGACCGGTAAATTTTATTTTAAAACAGGTTAATTTTAAAATCATAAACAAATTCTTTATTTAAATAAAATACCGTGGTGAGTATTCGTTGTCAAAATGTCAAAATTTACTGGTAAATTTACAGGTAAAGTTACTTGTAAATTTACGCAATCGCAACACAAGTTCATATTCACAAAGTCGCATTTTTAATATATCAACGTTTCAAAACATTCTCGCTATTTGTCTCCTTCGTTGTTTACCCATGATGACCGAAGTTAGAGTATTTCAAAATTCCACTAATTTTCAAAAAAAAGTACGTAATATACAAAAATTCATAATTTATTTTTGAAATTAATTTGGTTTTTAATACTGCTAAGATTAAATTTGATCATTTATTTTAATACTTGCTTTTTAATAATCGCTTGTTTTAGATTTTTATAGTATGCCTTTTTTTGAATTGTTTTGCAAGAGAATTATTGCAGCAGGTTGCAAACAAACTTTATTTATTTTTATGCATATTTACGAAGTAATAACAAATATTATTCGAGAAAAAGTTTGTAAAATTTGAGTTTGCATGCTTTTTTTATATTTTTTCTTAAATGACTTCGGTCATTTAAGAAAAATATAAAAAGTTACATGGTGACCGAACTTAGGCGATTTTAAGGTATAATTTTTCTATTAAGTTTTTCGTATTTTTATTCGAGTGATAAATTATTGAAAAGTTATCACTTATCACAAAATGATTACCCTACAATTTAAATCATTTTGTAACGTAACTATTTCGAGAAAATACTTAGAAGCTAAAAACAAACAATTTTTTTTTTATAATAACTTGGTCAAAATTTATATAAAGTTTTTTTTTAATAGATATTTAAAAAGAAATCAGTCTTTGAGTCGTAACGGTAAAGATTTTCTTCCATTATATATTTTTGAATAATATAACTTGACTTGACTTGAAAATTTTTATTCCAATTGTCAATTTTTTGACTTTAAAACATGATTATGAATTATGAATTCGTAAAATAGCAGAGTTAACTTAAAACAAATAATTTAATTATTCAAATCTTGAATATTTGAAGTGGTAATAGATAGTTTTGGAAATAGTTTTTACATCCTAAATTTTCATTTTATAATGATATATATATATAAATATATATAAATATATATATATATATATATATATATATATATATATATATATACATATATACATATATATATAAATTTATATATATATACTTTTTGATGAGTCTACTGATGGTGAAAGAAGAAAAAATTAGATGTGTTTTTACTAATTTATATATATATATATATATATATATATATATATATATATAAATATATATATATATATATATAAATATATATATATATATATAATATATATATATATATATATACATATTATATATATAAATATATATATATATATATATATATATATATATATATATATATATATATACATATATACATATATATATAAATTTATATATATATACTTTTTGATGAGTCTACTGATGGTGAAAGAAGAAAAAATTAGATGTGTTTTTACTAATTTATATATATATATATATATATATATATATATATATATATATATATATATATATATATATATATTATATATATATATATATAAATATATATATATATATATAAATATATATATATATATATATATTTATATATATATATATATATATACATATTATATATATATAAATATATATATATATATATAAATATATATATATATATATTTATATATATGTATATATATATATATATATATATATATATATATATGTATATATATATATATATATATATATATATATATATATATATATATATATATATTATATGGAGGTATTCAGGCCCTTATCGATATAGCTTTTGAATATCGATTTAGCTTTTGACTTATAATTTTGAATAGTATTTTTTTTTTTTTAATGTATCGACTTTTTTTTCTATATTGTAACTTTTTCAAAAGAAAATTTTTTACGTTTAAATTTTATTGCAAATTTATGTTAAACAAATATATTTATGGATTTATTACTAGTTTTCCTTCAAATTTGTTTTTCACTTTTTTTTATAAATTATTTGATTATTTTAAATCAAATTTAATAAGTATTGTTTGCTATATTTAAGAATGGATCATTTCAAATTTAATCAAAAATATTAAGCACTTTTATTTAATTATTAAACAAAACTGTTTAAAATTTTTAATATTTTAGTCTAAACTTTTTTTTTATTTTTTTTTTATTTTTATTTTTCTTTAATTCCCTTGTAATTTTTGTTTTATCTTTCCAAAAAAAAGTCTTATTTTATGTATATTGGTTACAATTATATATGACTTACGTAATTATTTATCTTTTAGGGACTTAGCGATAAGAAAAATTATGTGTTCTTATTGCCACGGGCATCTGTATTTATATTGAAATATTAATTGTATTTATATTATTATACAGCAAAACATGAAAGCTAAATAAAAAAATTAAAAGGAAAGCAATACCAGACTTTCATATGCTTACGATTGACTTTGCTGCAGCCAAAAAAGCATCATAAAAATACTTTTAAAAGAGGTTACTATAGATGCATCAATTATATCCTGCTCTAATTTATTCCAATGATTTCCAACACGGTTTTTAAAAAAGGGTTACATTCTGGATAACCTTTGATTAGTTGGGGTTTTAAACTGGTCATGAGTTTGCTAAGAAAGCGTAAACGCACCATCGTTTTATAACTTGGTTTTAAACAACCTTCTACCTGATAGTCTTCATTGAGTCTTCATTTAGTTTTCATCTTCTTTTTTTTAACAAGATCTTTGTCTATAATTTATTTTTTATATATTTGTATTTGGTCTTAAATATTGTAATAAAGAACAAACAAGCAAAAAAAAAAAGAAATGCTATGCAAGAACTGATCCTTGAGGGACACCACTTATCACCCTTTTCCACTCGGACGTTTATGCTCCAATTATTACTCATTGTTGTATATAAGCTAGCCAACCAGTGATCCAGTTTAATTGCTGGCCTTAAATGCCATAGGCATAAATCTTATGATGAACTTGTTGTGTGACACTGAGTTGAGTGCTTTGGCAAAGTTATTAAAATTTATTTCAACAAGGTGTCTATGGTATACTGCTTCCATTAAATGTTATGGGATTGAGGTCTGTAAGGCAGCTTTTTTGATATACAAATCCTTATTGAGACTTTGAAGGCGTTATTTTTTGGCCCAAAATTTTTAAACACAAATTGTTCGCGCGACTAATAAAACTAAATGTTGTTTAGACTGGAATATTTTTACGTTTGGTTAAGTCTACACTAAAATATGCAGTTAAGTAACCAAGGTTCATGGCTTAATTGGTCAAAAGTTGAATGTTGTCATGAGTTAATATGTTGAAATATTAATTATATTTTTTGTTCATGGAAGAATATATGTATTTTTACACATACTTCGTATTATTTAAATCATGATAAATAAGTCGACAAAAAGATGCTCAATAAACCACTGTGTTATCTCTTCTATACACATAGTTTTACATTTAAAATTGATACTTGCATTATTATCTTTCTTTTTAGCTTGAGATTTTGAAAGATAATATATATATATTTCAAATATCGTATTTTTTCTTGTAAAAATTGACATTTTTGATTTTCAAAAAGACTTTAAACCTAGAATATTGAATTACCTTTAAAATATCTAACTAAATATGGACCTAACACACTAAGGCCCATTTCTAGAATTTTTTTACAAATGCAATAAAAGATAAGTATTTTTTAAGTAAGTTTATAAGTTTATTTCTAATAGTTCAATGTGACTTTTAGACTAATTTTTAGAAAATTGGCAGACATTTTTTTTTAACTTTTATTTATTTGTCACTTGACATTTTAAAATTTTTTAAAAAGATTTTATAGTTGATAAAATATGTAAAAATAACATTTATTAGTTGATATAAATAGTATATATATATATATATATATATATATATATATATGTATGTATATATATATATATATATATATATATATATATATATATATATATATATATATATATATATATATATAATAGTAAGAAAAAATATTTACACATATCTTAACTTACAACGTGTAACTGGCTACACACCAGTGCTGTTCATGTTTAATTGAGAAATTGAGAAATACAATTAGATCATTTTATAAAGTAAGTTTTTGTTTATTCTTTATCGTGTTATTAGGATATTTAAACACACTAAATATTACTTTTCATTTTATTTGGCTGAGATAAACAGGCCATGTAGGAAAAAAAGCTGCTTAAAAATTTTTGAAGTTCGAAGGTTAATCTTTTTATTATTAGATCTTCATCATATGTATATATGTGTGTATATATACATATATATATATATATATATATATATATATATATATATATATATATATATATATATATATATATATATATATATATATATATATATATATATATAGATATATATATAGATATATATATAAATATATATATATATATATATATATATAAATATATATATATATATACACACACATATATATATATATACATGTATATATATATATATATATATATATATATATATATACACATATATATATATACATATACACACACACACACACACACACACACACACACACACACACACACACACACACACACACACACACACACACACACACACACACACACACATATATATATATATATATATATATATATATATATATATATATATATATATATATATATATATATATATATATATATATGAATAGATAACTTTAAATGCATGAATACAAAATACAACATAGAAAAAAACCCAAAACAAAAATATAAAAGTGAAAATTTTAGTTAATTTATATATATATATATATATATATATATATATATATATATATATATATATATATATATATATATATATATATATATATATATATATATATATATATATATATATATATGTATATATGAATAGATAACTTTAAATGCATGAATACAAAATACAACATTGAAAAAAACCCAAAACAAAAATATAAAAGTGAAAATTTTAGTTAATTTATATGTTAACTAATATTTTTACTTTTTTTTTGAATAAATTAAGTTGATAAACTTTTGAATAAATCAAAGTTGATAAAAATCTAATACTCGGTATCAGATATACCTTGTTTCAGGTTATAACAATCTGATACAAAGTATCAGATTGTTATAAATCTTGATGTTTGGGTTAAAGTTATCTTAGTAAAGCTATGACCCAAGTAAGTATTGTGAAGTTCAAAATAGGTATCACAGATGTATTGACTTGCAAGGCTGCTCAGTTTTATGGCTTTGTATTAACAAATTTGTGCTGGCAAATATCAACAAGAAACAAGAATGTACAAGCAACAAATTTTTTGGTTTCATTTTATTTCTGAAAATCCTTTTGCATTTTGATTTTAACTCGATTTCAGAAATTATAGTTATTTAAATTGATTAATATACTTTTTTAGAATTAGATTTTATTAATTTTTTTTTCAAGATATTTTCATATAACCTTCATAAAAAATACAGCATATTTGAAATATGAAAATAATTTATTTCTGTTAGTTTTGATAAATATTACCTGTTATAAAATATCAATAAGATGACACCTATTCTATTATGTTATGCTTTTTTTTTTGAATAAATTAACCATGTAGATGTATATAGTATTTCTTTTTGATTTAAGGTTAAGTTATGATATTGGTTTAAGATTAAATTATTCTATTGGTTTAAGATTAAGTTAAGGTTAACTATTTAATCCATAACATATCTAAAGCTAGGCTGTTTAACAAGCTATGCAAATACAGTGTGTATAGATTTATGAAACAGAATTTACAAATTGAATGAAAATAGAACATGTATGATAAATTGATAGGACATTAGTAATTTAATAATATTGTTTTAAGGTATTGACTGGTTGTATTTGACAACTTACCTTTCTGCAGCGAAATTAAAAGAACCTTCAATTACAAGCCAATTTGAAATATTTTTCATAGCAGCATTTTCTGAGAAGAATTTTCCTTTTATTTTATTTACGAATTGGATGCTTATATTCATAATTTCTTTAAATTATTTTTGGAGATGTTTAATGATGGGGTTTTACAAAATTTTAAGTTTAAAAAATTATTTTATATATAGTTTTTTAGTTTTAATTTTTATTCAGGAGTATAATTATAATTGGAGTGTCCAATTTTTGTAATATTTTTTCTGAAAATATCAATTAGATATTATGTTGTTAATGTGACCAAGGGTGGATCTAGGATTTTCCTTGACTGTAGCAAAAATGCCATAAATATTTTTTTGTCAAAAAAAAAAAAAAAGGTCCTCGCTTTTCATATTTGCTGAAAGTACTAAAGGTCCCAGTTTACCCACTGTACTATATGATCTACATATGCTGATTTGCTGGTCTAAAAGAGCTAAATTTGCAGACATAATGAAATATCACACACCATTCGCGCCAGCCTTGGATGTACAGTGGCTTGTAGTGTATATACACGAGATTCTGTACCACTGCTTTCTTCTTCCGTCTGATTCCAAAACAGCACACTTAATGCATATTACAATTAAAAACGATACAATAAACAAATCTCAGCAAAATAATAAAAACAAAAGTATCAATAAATAAGTGTCAACCTAACAAGACAAACTTAATATGGTCATTCTTTGTTTAAAACAACGTAGTTCTTTGTTTGATTTTGGTGTAGAAAGTTTTCAGTGGTTTTTTATAAAATAATATAGGAAAGTATAATGAGATGATAACACTCAATTTCAATAAAGTAAAGCATAAAAGTTTTGAATATGGAAGTCAAACAAACTTTATCTTTAATCAAGTTGAATGAACAGTATTGTCAAAAGAACTTTTTAATCCACCTATTTCAAATGATTTTGGATATTGATCAAATTTTAAGAATAAAACATTATACTGGTCAAAATTTCATATTCGCTAAGCAAGTCATAATTTCAAAATACATGTTAAATGTAAACAAGAGACTTCTTTGGTTTCAAAGAACACTTAAGAAATGTATAAAGATACTTTTCTTAAAGGTCTAAATTCTGTTTCAAGTAGTTCTGTTACAAATTTTCCTAACATATTTGTAACAAAAGTGTTTCTCTTAATAGCGTTTTAGTCAGCTAGACTATTTCTTCGTGTGTATAATTTGTGAAATGCCTTGTGACATGTGTTGATATTTTATGCTTATTTTCTGATATTATTTTACTTTATGTCATTATGACATATTTTTATGTCATTATGACATTATGTCTTAATTGGTTACACTCTAACAAGTATCAAGATAGACGTAAGGTAACGTAAAATAAATTAAATTTGTGACGCGTTAAATTCGCGAATGAATTTTTAATTAATACGTAAGATCGCTGCATGGTTACATTAAAACAAATATATATAAGGAATTAGATTGCTTGTGGGTTAGTTTTTTTTTAAATACTTTTTTTAATACAATGGTCTGGACAAATGCATTAAGGGCATTAACAATATTGTTAATTCAACAAATTTGTTAAATACTGTAATTCATTTATGAGTTATGGTATTCAACGATACATTTGTTAAGACAATAGTAACTAAAAAAAGTTTTAGAAAAATATTTTTATGTTAAAAAATTCAAATCGCAAAGTTGCAACTTCGCGAATCGAAACGTTGTTTTCGTGACAATTTTGTTAAAAAAAAAATTAGAACTAATTTTTTGTATATTGTTAAAAGTTTAAAAAAATACCAGTATGGTTTTTTTTAACTTATAAATATTAATTAAAAAAAAACCATGACACTTATATAATAAGTGTAAACTAAGACGCAACATAACGTCAAAAAAATTTATAGGTATTTTAAATGCGTCTCACATTTAGATTATATAAAGTTACATCACGTTTTATTTGATCAAAAGCTTTTAAATTTATAAGTTTAGAAAATAATCTTTGTTAAATAAAACCCACAAGCAATCCAATGTAATTATTATATATAGGTATTGTGGTTTATTCTACTCAGGCTAGTTGCCATACAGAGACCATCATACCAAGGCACGCAAAGACATGTTCAGCCCCCCAAGAAGGAGCGTCATTACCGCTTCACGGCCGAGAGTAAAGTGAGTTTTGGAAGAACGAAGTTATCTTAGAGCAAAAGATGGAAGTAATCGTGTTAAAAAGATAGCATAGAGAAAGCAAAAACATTAATATGTGTGGGGGTGTGCGTGGTTAATTATTATATATATAATTAATTCTTTTTTGCATAAAAAAAATCTCAAATAATTTCTGTTTCTTATAAAATAACAAAATCAGATTGCTAGTGGGTTTGATTTAAAATAAAACTTATTTAAAGTCTTATAAACGGCGTAAATCGTTAATAAATCCGAAGACGGCATATTAAAACAATTTTAATACTCAAGTTTTTTTTGCAACTTTTTTGATTAAAACTTAGATTTCAATGCGGTAGAAAAGTATTATTTTGAGGTACATGAAACAATACACAGTTGATGTATGAACACTTTATTGCGTCTGTACATTATATTTATATCTGTAAATGGCGTAAACACGATTTGGGGGAGGGGGGAATCAGGGGTCAATTATAAAAAAAAGAAGAAACTAAACTAAAAAAAAGGTAGGTACGTTAAAAGCGCAGGTTCTTTTATTGAGGTGGAGGGTACTAAAAAGGGGAAGGGGAAGAAGGATTGAAATAAAAGCGTACGTACTTAATGAACGACTCCTAATTAGAAATACATTTATACATAAACAATTACCAATGATAGTTAAAATTATGCTTGCATTTTTCGGCTTTTAAACTAGACATAAGGGGTGTTCAAAAATTTTTTATTACAAAACGAAAATCACAAGAAACCCAATATGGAGCAAATATGAAAAAAATACGATTACAAAAAAAAAAGTTCCTTGTGCTCAAGCAGCAAAAAACCCCGGAAAATGCGCTAAATATTTTCTGAAAACAAAATTTTTTATGTGATAATGACCCAAATTTTTTTTAGATTGTTATGTGTTCCGGTTTTTTCATAAATGTTGTTTAAGTTAAAAAAAAAGATTTAGGAAAAAAATAATTATGGGCAAATACGCAATAAAGTTTTATTTTTTTGACTAAATTTTGCGAAACTTTATTTTATTTTAAACAACAAATACGAAAAAACCAGAATACACAATAATCTAAAAAAGAAATTGGACCATTATAATCACATTAGCATTATTTTTGTTTTTTACAAAATATTGAGATTTACCTTGCGCTCAAAGTCAAATAATTTGGGGACAATTTGGGGCATTATTCGAGGTGTTTTGCCGCTAAATTTATTTATTTTTTAAAAAAAAGTTTTACTGTTGTGCTAATGTGATTTCAATAATTATGTAATTGGATAAATGTTTTTTTTTTGTTTGTTTTTTTATCGATTCTATTCCTTTAAAGATGTAGATTTTATTTTTATGTTTTAAAGATTCTCTGCAGCTAAGATTGCAAAAACGCATTAATCTCCATAAGGTGGCAGAGGCGCTCGGGGATCAATTAAAACGAATGCCAATGCATGCAAAACGCGCTGTAATCAATGCATGCAAAACGCGCAATAATAGGCATACCTAGTCGGGCACCAAAAAAAGGCTAGTATTGCACCTGAATCTATTGGTAATGATAATTCTGACAGTAACGCCTTTGATGATATTTGCAACGATGATAGTTCGATTACCAAAGAAAGTAGTTAAAGGCAAAATGTACACAGATTATATTATTACTATGTTAATTATTTTTTTCGTTATAATAAACTTCTGAATTAAATGCTTTTTTCTAATCGTCATCAATAATTTTTATATGAAATTTGAAATATATATGAAGAGGAGGGAGGAGGGTAATCAGGTGCGATCGATCCCCCTTTATTTGCATATTCTCTTTATTTCAAACAACTTTTAAATGCAAAATTAAGAAAAATTTATATTTACTATTATAATCTGCCTTTTTTCTGAAAATTTTCACGTTATATGGAGCAAATATGAAAAAAATACGATTACAAAAAAAAAAATTCTAAAAATATTGACATTTACCTTGTGCTCAAGCAGCAAAAAACCCCAGAAAATGCGCTAAATATTTTCTGAAAACAAAATTTTTTATGTGATAATGACCCAAATTTTTTTTAGATTGTTATGTATTCCGGTTTTTTCATAAATGTTGTTTAAGTTAAAAAAAAAGATTTAGGAAAAAAAAAACTATGGGCAAATACGCAATAAAGTTTTATTTTTTTGACTAAATTTTGCGAAACTTTATTTTATTTTAAACAACAAATACGAAGAAACCAGAAAACACAATAATCTATAAAAGAAATTGGACCATTATAATCACATTAGCATTTTTTTTTTACAAATATTGAGATTTACCTTGCGCTCAAAGTCAAATAATTTGGGGCATTTTTCGAGGTGTTTTGCCGCTAAATTTATTTATTTTGTCAAAAAAAGTTTTACTGTTGTGCTAATGTGATTTCAATAATTATATAATTGGATAAATGTTTTTTTTTTTTTTTTACCGATTCTAATCCTTTAAAGATGTAGATTTTATTTTTATATTTTAAAGATTCTCTGCCGCTAAGATCGGAAAAACGCATTAACGCTCATAAGGTGGCAGAGGCGCTCGGGGATCAATTAAAACGAATGCCAATGCATGCAAAACGCGCAGTAATCAAGGCAGAAGCCAGACTAATAGGCATACCTAGTCGGGCACCAAAGAAGGCTAGTATTGCACCTGAATCTATTGGTAATGATAATTCTGACAGTAACGCCTTTGATGATATTTGCAACGATGATAGTTCGTTTACCAAAGACAGTAGTTAGAGGCAAAATGTACACAGATTATATTATTACTATGTTATTAATTTTTTTCGTTATAATAAACTTCTGAATTAAATGCTTTTTTCTGATCGCCATCAATAAATTTTATATGAAATTTGAAATATATATGAAGAGGAGGGAGGAGGGTAATCAGGTGCGATCAATCCCCCTTTATTTGCATATTCTCTTTATTTCAAACAACTTTTAAATGTAAAATTAAGAAAAATTTATATTTACTATTATAATCTGCCTTTTTTTAAAAATTTTCACGTTACGGGTCCGTATATATATATATATATATATATATATATATATATATATATATATATATATATATATATATATATATATATATATATATATATATATATATATATATATATATATATATATATATATATATATATATGTATATATATACACAACACATAAACGACTTATTATTAATGTTAATTACAATATTGTAAATCTAATTACGTTAAAACTTTTAATATAAATAAAATGTTTTTAAATTTTTTTTATTTAATCAGCGTAACACTTCTTTTTTTTTTATTACCCCACAAGCAAAAACGTGTATATAATGTCGATTTTGACAATTTTTAATTCAGATTCTGATACTTAAATTTTACTATGGTAAGGTTTATGTTACTATCAATTTATACGAGGATATATATTTAGTTACTTAGTTTATGTTATATGTTTTAAAGTGATATACATTGTGTGATTGGTATTAGTCTACGCCTTACTCTCTAGACGATGGTACGTTCTTAATAGCCTATATTATATAGGCTATAAGAGTAAATTTCAGCAATAATGCAGGCCGATAATTAGTGTTTTATTCGCATACAAGATAACAATTACATATCGCTTATATGAAAGTCGCCGCTGGTGATCATGATCCCGTTTTATTAGGTCAAAATGTTACGTATTAATACGCTATTCGTTACATCTCGGATACGTAAAAATTATATTTTTGCACGTAACGTTACGTTACAATGTTACGTATCATTATGTAAAATCTTACGTCTCGGTTACGTAAAAATAACGGACATTTTGCACGTATTGTTACGTTACAATTTTACGTATCGTTACGTAAAATCTTTCGTCTCGGTTACGTAAAAATAACGGACATTTTGCACGTAACGTAACGAATCTTGTTTACGTTACAATACGTAATGTAACCTGAAAATGTTATAGGGGAAGGTACTTATTACCCTTAAAAGTATAACTTATCGGAAGTAGCATAACGTAAAGCATTTAAGAATTAAAACGTTTTAATTGTTAAATGTATCTAATTGCCGTATTTTAATTACATTAACAAAATTAGAATACGTCACAAATAAAATTTTTTTCGAAGTGTCTTCCTAGAGCGCAATGCGCTCGACACAGCAATTAGCTACTCAGAGCGCAATATTTTACACGCAGGCGCAATTAATTTATTATACCATCTGCGTAATTTATTTCACGATAAAGCTGGTCGGATATGCAGTTAAATCAAAGTCGATAATTATTTGCTTATGAAACATTTAGTGCAATTTATAAAGTAAATATTTTAGATTAGAACATTCTATTGCCATCAAAATACAACAGCAACATTTATTTGGAGAGTCAATAATTTCATCAGTTCAATGCAGTGTTTATTTGATTGAATTGTTTTAGATAAGTTCTAAGCAATCCATTATGGCTTGCCAGCATCTATCTAAAATAATCATGAATTCATTACTTTTTTCAGCAATTTATTGAAAAAAACATTCTACTTCATGTGCATAAGTAAACTAAGGTAACTTTTTTAGTTTATAGTTGTCTCTAAATTACATGTAGACATAAATATCTACATGTAGACATCATAGATATCTACATGTAGACATCATAGATATCTACATGTAGACATCATAGATATCTACATGTAAATATCATAGATATCTACATGTAGACATCATAGATATCTACATGTAGACATCATAGATATCTACATGTAGACATCATAGATATCTACATGTAGACATAAATATCTACATGTAGACATCATATACATGTAGATATCATAGATATTTACATGTAGACATAGATATCTACACGTAATTTTATATATAGACATCGTGGATGTCTACATGTAATTTTATATGTGTTCTGGTTTTTATTAAGGTAAAGTAGTTAATCTAGGGTATTTACTATTTATTACTATAAAATATCTGTATTTAATATATAGGAGAGAAACTTGTGTATTAAAAATATATTGTTGTATATTTAATTTTTGTTTTGAAATAAACATAAATTCACTATTTTTTTAAATAATAATAACAATATGATTTTCCCAAGAAAACACAAGATAATGAGCCATGTAGTGACTGACATAGCAAATTTGATTGTCAATGACACAATTTCAGAAAATATTACATTTAATACAGTTATTAGTAATAATAATAGCAATAATACATATTTAATATATATTTTTTAAGTTTCTTATAATAATGTAAATAAAAAGTATATTATTAACTTTAATAAAAATTTTATTGGTATAAATTGCAACAATACTAATAATTGAATATTTTGATGTAGATTGCTAATATAACAACATCAATAAATTTTGTTCTTGTAACTTTGACATCATAAACTCTGTCCTTTTTCCATTTAAACATATCCTCTTTATGAAGGCACTTGATCTGAACATATCATTATTTAGTTTTGAATATAGCATTATTGAAATTACAGTATCAAGGTTAAAAAAAAAAATCTCCTTCCACACATCAAATAGTTATTCAAAATTATAATTTTGAGCACACACCAACTGAATCTTCTGGTGGTGGATCCTTTTTACTTGGTGATTTTACCATGGATCTGATACAGTCTAACTCTGACTTTGCGAGTTAGACAAATTATTTGCAGTATAAATTATGACCACACAGTCATAATTTATACCGCAGGAACTTTAAAAATTATAGTAAAGAATCATTAAAATCTTAATTATTAAAATTTGATTGAAATGACATTACTGATAAAAACAATATTAACTCCAGCTTTTGAATTGTTACAACCTTTTTCACAGAAACTTGATATATTCATTTACATTAAACTATAAATATCGATAATAGAAAAACAATATCACACAAAACTTTGTATTTTAACTCCATACTCTAGAAACTTGGGCACATCTGTAAAAACTAACAAAATCTAAGTAGGAAAATTCCTAAAAAAAAAAAACTTAATAGATATGTATGTAGTAGTAGTAGTAGTAGTAGTAGTAGTAGTAGTAGTAGTAGTAGTAGTAGTAGTAGTAGTAGTAGTATTTAAAACTGTAGCTGTGTTAACAGCGAGTGAGTTAAAAACTCACTTTGACAGCTTTTGGCAATCTAAAAATATACAAAAATTTACTAAAGATAATAATGAACAAATTAAAAAAAATATATATATATAGTTAGTTCTAAGTTATTTTTTTAATGCCAAAAATTTGTCCAAACTGTTTTTGAAAATGTTTACATTTCCCGACATGACCACTTCCAATGGCAATTTGTTCCACAAATTCACAGTTCTATTTATGATAAATTCATATCTTGGCACAAACTTGGTTTGCTCTCTGCTGTATTTTCTGCTGTGACCTCTGCATGATTTTGAAAATACTGGTTTGTTTAAAAGGTCTACTGCTTCAATCTCATTAAAAATCTTAAATATTTGAATAAGATCTCCTCTCTTCCTTCTTTCTGACAATGTTGTTAAACCAAGTATCTGTAAACGGTCTTCATACAGCAAGCTTCTTAAGTTCTTTATCATCCTTGTCACTCTGTGTTGCACCCTTTCTAATATTTCAATGTCACCTTTGCAGTTTGGTGACCAAACTGGCGCTGCAAATTCAATCAGAGGTCTAACAAAAGTAGTATATAGTTGCTTGAGAAATGCTGATCCAAATGGACAAAAGTGTTTTTTATCATTCCCATTATTGCATTAGCTTTTGATGAACACGCTACTATGTGTTTCTTCCATTTCAGTGATGTATCAAAATTTACACCAAGATCACGTTCATGCGTAGAATTATTAATTTTTGACCCATTTACTGTGTAATTAAAATTTATGTTGTTTTTTCCATATTGCATAACTACACATTTACTTTCATTCAGTTTGATTAACCATTTTTCTGACCAATCTTCTATAATATTTAAATCTCTTTGAACTAATTTGGCGTCCTCAATTGAATATACAGCTGATAAGATTTTAGTGTCGTCTGCATATATTTTCACCATATTTTTGATTTTTTCTGGCAAGTCATTTATGTATGCTATGAAAAATTTTAAATAAAATTTTAATAAAAGTCGCTTGTGTTTAACAATTAACTCTTTTTTTACCAACTAAATTTGTATTATTAACTAAATTTGTATATTACAGTATTTTTTAATTGTACATGCTTGACTTTAAAATGCATAATATTTATTATATTTAGATCAAAGATAATGTTATATTTGGATCAAATTGACAGCCTCAAAATAAAATTGACACACACATATATTTCTATATTTTACTAACAAAAATAAGGGAATATACATAAAATAAAAAATTTTTAAGTAAATTAATGAAAGATATTTGCTTACATTTATGTAGATTGCAAAATCTGTTTGAAATGCCAAAGTCCTGTTCATAAATATTTTAAATCAATGCTGGCATACCATAATGGTTTGTCAGTACTAATCTTAAATATTATAATCAAATTATATCGTAACCAAATGTTGTTATCAATATCTAAAATAAAATAAGTGAAATTTTTTAATTTAATGTTTACAGCTCCACAATTGTGTAGCTTAGATGGTACTACATTGAATAATTTCTTAAATAATGGAAAATTTAAGCTAAACATTTACAATCGAAAGTTTTTGGAGTTCAAACTATCCTTGATTATATAAAGAGTTTATTTTCAAAATGTGATATGAACAACTTTGTTTTAATGTACCACTTTAAATATTGTTTACTTTAAAAAATAATTTTTATGTAATTTATTTGTTTTTAAGCAAATTTATAATAATTGATTTTTTTTTTTAAGTTGTTTGTATTTAAAGTTACTTGTTATTATTAGTTGTTACTTTTTACTCATACCAAATCTTCAAAATAAACTCTTCACTTGAAAATGAGAATTTTATATGAGGGTTTTCCTTCTAAACTATAATGAAACTTTATTTTCCTTCAAAACTATAATAAAACTTTATTGAAATTATTATATAAAAAACACAAAGAAAAAGTATTTTTATTATTAACTATTCTCTATTTAACTAATGCAAAATAAACATAGATGTAAATCATGTAGAGGCTTATCTCCTAAGCACACATCATGAAAATATCTGACACATTTGGTGCATTTCATCCATTTTGTTTTTAATCCCTTCCGTAAATTCTTATCTGGATGACACTTTTTGCAAAAGCAGCATTTCCTTTTTACTGTTTTTTTAATTAACCCTAACGCTGTTTGGCCAGAACCCCTAGGCCTGCCTCTCTTAGCAACTTTAAGTGGTGGTTTAATAAGTTTTAACCTTTGGACATCTAAAGACTCATTTATCTGTTCTTGTTGATATATACTTTCAGTCGTAAAATCAATATGATTATCCTCTAATCCAGTGACTTCATCTTTTACATGGTCATCAATGAATGGATCTTCATTATTTTTGACAAAGAATTCAATATCTTGATATTCATTCATAATTTTATTTTTATTAGAAGATTCCATAGGATCATTGTTTACTGAACTACTGGAACTTCCAGGAGCCACTACAAAACTTTCGGATGAGATAGAAGTTGTCTTATTATCTGATACTTGTTGATCTTCAATGAAAATTTCAAATCTTTTGCCATAACTAATCATCTCTTCAAATTTATCTAACTGCTTTAGATAATACTGAAACGTTTCTGTACCAAATTCCACCATTTTGTTTACTAGCTTATCAGAGCAAACCTTGATAAGTTTATATTTCTGAATTTTGTCTAGTGCTGGAGTTCTCGAATTAGAATTCTCTACTTTAGTATTTTCATATGGAATAGGTGAGCCTTCAAAATTATTATTCGCAACATGCCATCTTGGAATAAACCAATCTAAACTCAACTTTTCATTACCCAAATATTGGGAAACAGCAATAAGATGACGACAGGGCAAACACATATTCATAAAAAATTTACAATTACACGACTTTTCACTCACTATATAAGTGTTTTCACCAATAATCACGTTGTGAGTATTGTTAGATTGCAAAATTAAATCATATTGTGTACTTTTTACAAGCTCAAGCGATACATGTTTTATAGCATATGGTGTAATTATGTTGTGAAGGTAGGACAACTCAGAAAAGTATTTTTTGGTTAAACTTTTAAATTGCTTAAATTTCCACTCCTCTAAAAACATGTCATTTAAAAAAAATATTTTATCAAGACACTGATGTAAATCTATTGGGTGAGTTATTACACTTTTCAATTTCTGATGATAAGATTCTATTCTATTATTAGTGGTGTCGCCAAAGTTTAAATGTGTTGCTCGTTTATAAAAAACCCAACGATCACGCATATGATCCCAATTATTTAAAAAGTATTCTGCAAAGCACTCATCAAGAGACAAAAGCAACTGTTTCTGTTTTTCAAATATTGACTGATCTCTTGAATGACAAAGTGTATCCAGGTATACAGAAATTTTTCTTTTAACATCAGTGGTACATGATAAGTCTGCAATCTTTTTCTTGAAAGCTTTTTTAACATGAAACAAACAAATTTCACAAAAACTATTAGGAAAATTTTGCTCCAGTGTTGTTAATTCACTCATATCTTTGTCTATCATAAATGTTTTAATGGAATTCCAAGAAGTATTATAAGCTTTAAAGGTTTTAAAAATTTGACCAAGCATCACTTCTGACTCATTGGCAATTAAAGCAAAAGCAATTATATGGGAAAATCCATTCCCATCCACGCATAAAAATGATACCAGTGGCATATCACTGTTGTTGAGACAGTAGGTGGCGTCAATACAAATGTGCTCAGGAAACTTACTAAATGTGGATCTCATTACACTAGTTTGAACAAATAAAAACTGAAGAGTATTATCATCTGACATACCATATTGTGATACCAGTCCAGGATCACTCTCTCTTCTTTTATCTACTACTTTCACTAGCAGTTCTGCAGCATTTAAAACATTTTTTGAAGATGGGCATATTTTTTCCTACAATGAAAGACATTTACTTTATTGGAAAAGAATTTTATATAAATTTTATATATATATATATATATATATATATATATATATATATATATATATATATATATATATATATATATATATATATATATATATATATATATATATATATGTATACATATATGTAATTATAAAAATAACAAATTATGTAATAAAATAATTATCCTTTTACTTCTTGACGAATTTTATCCTTGATGTTCCAAATGTCCTTATTTATAATGGATTTCCCTGTACTTTTTCTCATTTCATCAGCAATTACTTTAGTAGTAACACCAAGACGACTCAGTTCTTTAACTTTAGCCTTCTCTTCATTTGATAGCTTTCTATTTTGGACATAGTGCTTGTAAAGATCTTGATCTGAAAAGTAAAATAGTTTATTTAATCAGGTTGTATGATGCTAAAAATTACTTTTTTCATAATTAATTTAAATATGTAACTTTAGGGTTTTAAAAAAAAGCTATTCACTCTGTACTTTTTTGTTTTTCATTGCACAACATTATTGTAGCATTTTATTTATTCATCTTATTTAAACAATTTAAATTTTAAAAAACGTTAAATTAAAGTTTTTTGTATATTAAACTATACACAGTGAAAAGCAGAACTTTAAAGACAGATTTACAAAATTAAATATACAAAAAATGATAAAATATCATTCATGTATAATAAAACAAATTTTAAAGATAAATATTTTCACCAATAACATGATTGTGTGTTTCTATCATTTGTTTAACAATTATCTTTGTTCTATCTTTTGTTAAAGCAGCATAAATTTTGGCTGGACAGTTATTTTTGGCTGATCTAAAATGACAACAAAAAAAAAGTTTATTCAAAAATGCTGAAATGCTCTTGAATCTTCTAGTTTTATACGTTTTTGATCTATAAGAACAGTTAAATATTTATGAAAGTAACTAATATAAACAATTTTTTTGCATTTTAAAAACAAATATTAATGTATATTTATAAGTGTGCACAAACTCTTAAATGTTTCATATATATATATATATATATATTTATATATATATATATATATATATATATATATATATATATATATATATATATATATATATATATATATATATATATATATATATATATATATATATGAAACATTTAAGAGTTTGTGCACACTTATAAATATACATTAGTATTTGTTTTTAAAATGCAAAAAAATTGTTTATATTAGTTACTTTCATACACACAAAAGTACATAAAGAATATATTGAGGCTTTACAGGGTGGCCACTTTGATCACTTTAAATTTGAAAATGAAATTCCATGATTTTTCCATGACTTTTTTATTACTTTTCCATGACTCTTCATGGACTTTTTTAAAAAAAAACTAGAGTATAATATTCAGGACTTGCCATGCACTTAGCATTTGCCACTTGGTCGATTTCGCTATCCATAAACATAACTTTAAATAACTCACTTAAACCAGTACATGATCTAAGTGAATAGTTTGAGTTTCTTCTGCCTTTCTCAGATGTTTCTTGCCCAACTCATGACTTATTACTGCTCCAATTCCCATGTTGCTTAAACTGAAACTATACTAGACTATGCGTTGATCCTATGAAACAAGTTGTACTGGATTACATGTTACCAGTAGCAGGACACCTGACAATAAATGATTCATTGATACAAAATCAAACAAAATTTAAAAGTGTGTTTTTATTTATTAAAATGATATTTTGATAAATACTAAAATTTAAACTAATTTTCTTCTAAAAAGGGTGACCTGACTGATTGTAATACAATAATAATCTATAACTTAAATTGCAAAATTATCTTTTTCAAAATAGACTTAGACTAGACATACTAGTACTTTTCCTTGCAAATATCCTAAAAATATCACAAGTAGAAAAAAATAAAGATAATTTATAAAAAGTTCCATGACTTTCAATGGAAATTTAGGAGTTCCATGACCAAATAAAATTCAATGATATTTCCAAGATTTCTATGACCAGTTGTTTTTACAAGAACATTGTAAAGTTCATTGATGAAATATATTTACAATATACGTATGTTATAGTTAAGACTGCAAGCATGTAAATGAAATGTACCCTGAATTTCTTTTCCCTATTCCTTTGCTTGAATTGAATCCTCCATGTGTGCAAATTAAATTATAGTACACGTATTTAAACATTTCAGGATAAGGTTTTTGGTCGAGTTTAATCTTAGCATTAGCTGTTACCGATAGCTTGCAACCATGTTTAACCATGGGTTGGAATGTTTCATTACAGTGTATTTCAACTGCTCGAAAAAATTCATCCCAGGATAAGAAAGTATCATTAACCTTTAGCGACATTATTTTGAACGAAAAGAATACGAAAAAATTATCGCAAAATAAAAGCAAATCACGTCAAAATTGAACAAAACATCAACAAGATTTAGCGCATGCGTAAAAAGTATTGCGCTCCGAGCAGCATATGGCTGCATAGAGCGCATTGCGCTTTAAGTAGCAACGGCCAAATTTTTTTACGTTACATAACGTCATTTTTTTTTTAAAGTGTAACAAACTATGACGTAACATAACGTTGCAAAAATCTATTTTTGAGACATATTTTAGTTATGTCTCAAATCTAGATTTAGTTACGTTATGTTAAGTCTCAATTTATTACATGTTATGAAGTTAAAAAAAAAACATTTGAGACGTAACGTTGCGTATTGAAAATCTAAGATAGTATTTAGGAATACGGTAACGTTAAACAAACATTTACTGCATTATCAAGTTTATTTACTTAATACTTAATTAAAAGTTAGAGAATGTAACCTTGTTACCAATTGTAACCGATTAAGACGTAACGTAACTTTAAAATGTTATAGGGGCTAATACAGTATATAAAATGTCTCTATATAAATGTACAAAATAAATAGAATTTACATAAACATCTTAGAGATTTTTTACTTTTTTAAAAGAATGTTTCTTTTACATATATAGTTGATTTCAATAAAAAAAGGCAGGGTGTAACTATTTTTAAATATATTTTGATATTATAATATTATTATATCCAAATATATTTAAATAGTATAGTAGTACTAAAACAACTACAATAAAATAATAGCAAGTAATTTATTGTAGTTGTTTTGTTTAATAAAGTCAAAACAACTCAAGAAAATAGCTCATGCGGATCTTACAAATAAATTAGGCAATGTTTTCATCACAGAATTAATATACTGAGAGCGTGTATATCTTGCCCCTATGTAAAAAGTAATGGTTTTAAACTAAATTATGAAAAGTTTCAAACAATATCTTACTCAGGCCGTAATTCTTTAATTTGGCATATTGGTAGGATTTATAATTTTTAACAAATATATGATCTTTTTACTTAGAAGATACATTTTTTTCGAGCTGAGTAGTTAACAACTATTCTTTGCAACTGTTTTGTTGATTCATTTTTTTCTTTACGAGCTTGATATTTGTTTGAGTTGTTATTTTGGTTCATCCGATTCATATAATCTGATGTTTGTATTTAGCTTTGATTCTTAGTAGCTTTTTAAAAATATCCTGCAGTACTAATTGGTAAAGAAAAGTACAACAACAGCAAAAAGAAAAATAGGAAACTGCTGTCTACATTAAGTGTATATTAAATCAAGAAATTTTATTTAGTTCAAAAGATCTTCTTTACAATGACGTTGTAATTATCACTTTGCAGTGATATTGCAAATGGAGGAAGTACTTTTTAACGGCGAAAAGCTGAAAAATAGATTAAAGAGGAAAAGAAAAACAAATATAATTATTTAGAAGCAAAGTATTAAAAAAAAAGCTAATTATGTGAAAACAATGAATATATTGGAAAAAAAAATTGAAGGAAAATATTAAATAAACAGAACAACTAAAAACAAAGTTAAAAGTAAAAATGTTCGGTATATATTCGAAAATGAAAAACTTAAATACGTTATTAAAAGAAATCAAAAAGCTTTTAAGTTTTATTAATTTATGTTGTTTGCATTCTGTATATTGTTGTGTATTTTTAAAATATTTTTTATGTTGTCATGTATTTCTATGTTTTGTTTATCCTATCTTGTAATTTTGTGTATCGTATATATTTACCTGTTCACATGTGTATTTTTTATATTGTCATGCATTTTTCTTTGTGGTATTATTGCTAATTATTTTTATTGCGTTTTGCATTTGTTGCTACTATACGAGTGATTTCATATTCATTGTCTCATAATATTTAAATATATCTTTCTTTTTCTTTTTCTTTTTTTTTTCTATCATTTTTCAGATTGTTTAACGTTGTGTTATCTCAATCATTCATTATCTCTGATGTCACCTTATTCATTTTTTCCTTTTTTTGTGTTATTTTTCTGACTTTTTTAATTGTTATTGTTCTTCTTTTTATTTTCATTATTTTTTTGGTACTATATATATTAATAGTTTTTGTTGTTTGTTTGTTTTTTTTCCTTTATTTGTTTATTTTATTAAAGTGTCACTCCCATGACTAGTTTTTAACTATACGAGTGACACCGAGCCTAATTTTGTAAAATTATAAGTAAGTCTGTAATTTTTGCAATTTTATGGTTAAATAAATAGAGAAACAAAAAAAAAAAAAGAATAAACATTGAAATATCTAATTTTTATAGTAAAATATAATAATTTTTTTTTAGTTTTAAAATACAGACAAAGTATTTATTCAAAGAAAATCTTATTTTTTCCTGCAACTTATTGTATAAAAGTATTTAGTTTAATAAATATTAGGTTATTGATCAGAATGTTGAGTATATGGTGAATGAGACGTTTCAGTGTTTTGAAGTTTTGTTGTTGAGTTTGTTGTTGTTGTTGTCTCAAGCACTTTATTCTAAAGTTTTGTTATAGTTATTGACTTTGTAATAGATATTGATAGTTTAGGAAGCCATAATTTATTTTTTCATTCATTTTTCTTTTTTACAAGGTCTGTAGGCATTTTATGTATGTATGTTTGTATGTATGAATCAGTTTTGTATTAGTAGTAATGATTAAAAAATACAGCATAATTCAAGTTCTGGAAAGTTAGTCTACTGTTTGATCAAATCAGCCATTTAAAATTTGCTTAAATTTTTGAAATAGAAAGGTATGGTTTGGTGCTCAACTTCTAAAGCAGATGAAAGGAAATCTAAGGAAATTCAGCTACAAGTTGGTCTTTTTTTCTTTTATAGACTATTTTCGTAAACCTTCTCATAAAAACTCAGTATGTGGAAGTATGTTTGTGATTTAATATTATGCTTCTGATTACTATTATCTTTTTTCAGGTTTGCATTTTTTCTAATTCTGATGTGCACTTATTATTTAAGCTGCCGTGGCGTAGTGGTTAGAGCGCTTGCTTTATAAGCAGGAGATCCAGGTTCGAAACGTGCTCTGAACAAATTTTCGCGTCACGGTAAGGAAGGAGGCGTGAACTTCCTGGTTAAATGCACATCCGTGGTGCTCTGTGACAAGACTGTTAGGACTTCTTGGGGCACCTAAAATAAAAATTAAAAAAAAAAAAAAAAAAAATGCTTATGCCACCTCAAGGGTTATGTTCACCATGGTTAAAAAACTGCTTGGATCACAACCAGGTACTAAAGTAACTTTTTCAAATACTATTTATCTTTTCATTATATGATAGCAGATTTTATTTTGAAAATAGGTCTAGTAGTTTTACATTAAAAAAAAAACTTGATCTTATTTTAAATCCTCGACCATATTGGAAAAAAGAGAACCAGTATGCCAGGAAGTCTTTTTTTAAGGTAATTTAAGCCATCCTAATTTAACTGTTTTTTTAAGGTAAATTAAACCGTCATTTTGAGGGTCTTATTATGGGGAATAACAGTTTCATTTTTGAAAAAATAACATGTTTGATATTACAGTTAGTTAGAGATGACGATCTGGTGTTTTACTTTAAAAAATGTCAAGTAATATGTGTATTACTTTACTTTTGCATTACTATGCTTCTTTTTTTTTTAAAACTAGGTATTAACGTTAAAATTATATTGGTTTTATTTACATTTTGTTGAATGTAGATACACTCATGTCGTGGAGTTACTTGCTATCAACTCGCTATTTGATATAAGCCCTTCAAAATGTCTTTAAAGACTGAAAAGGTTAGTTTATTATGTTTATTTTAGTATCTCGTAACTGGTTGATTTCTATATTTCGATTAATATATGAGTGTCTTTTTTCAGGGCTACATTAAAAGTCTGCAGACCGCTACGTGAAACGATTTTCGTTTAGTGTTATTGTTTTTCTACTGTATGTAGTATCCGAATGAAGTGTGAAATCTTTCTTTTTATATTGAAAAGATTTTAAAAATAGAGTCGCCAAACGCAATTTTAACATTAATTTATTGAGATTATACATAATGTTTTGGATAATAGTTTTATTATGATCAGGGGCGGATCCAGGATTTTTATTGACTTTTTTTTTTTTTTTTTTTGTTCTTTATTACAATATTTAACACAATATTTACAAACATATCAATAAAAAAAATTACATGCAAAGAAATCGTTAAAAATAAATAAAAATAAAGAATAAAGATAAAGAACGCGGATACTCAAAGAAGACCATACAGGTCTTGTCACCGAGAACCGCTGTTGAAGAACTTTGAACTTAGTAAATATAAATAAAATAAATAAATACCAATTTTAAACTTTTCCGTTCGTGATAAAAATTATTTACAAATATTACGAATTAAAATAAAAATTAAAGTAAACAAGTAAATAATAAATGACTACTATACAAATAATGTCAGTGCAACTTTCAACAAAGTTCAAATAATGGTGTTTAAATATAGTTTCTCACATAAACTTTATATCAATATTCTATAAAAGTAAAATATAAATGAGTGATGACAAAACTGGGTACAATTAAAAGTATATAAAAATATTTTCATTTGAGAAAATTACTTTTTTTAGTTTTCTTTTGAACATATAATAATTCCATTCATGAGAAAAATCAAAATTTTTTAAAATTATTTGGTTCCATAAAAAAGCTCCACGAAAAGAAATGCAAAGTTTACCAAAGTTTGTTTGAAATTTTGGTTGTTTAATAAAATTACCATTTCTTAAAGAATATTTATTTTTTTCTTTTAAAGAATATAAATCAAAAAAGGAAGCTGGAGATGAGTTGGTTTTACATTTAAACATAAAACAAAGAACATTATAAACATTTACTTGATATATATTAAAAACATTCATGTTAAATAAGAGTGGCCTTGAGTGAGTAAAACGATTTTTGAAATTTATAAGACGTGCAATATGCTTCTGCTGACAATAAAGTGGCTTTAATTTACTTTTATGGGTACTACCCCATGCAATATTAGCACAATTAATATGACAGTGTATAAAAGAGTTAATGAATGTTTGTTTAAAACACTTCTTGCTTTATATAAAACTCCAATGCTTTTTGCAATTTTGTTGCATAAATGTCCGATGTGATTCTTCCATGATAGATTTTCATCTACAATGATACCTAAGAAATTTGTGAAAATTACTCTTTTTATTTGAATATTATCAATATGAAGAAGAGGCATATTACTTGGAAGTAAATGTTTTTTAAATTATGGATGAAAGAAAATCCATTTAGTTTTATCAATGTTGAGTGAAAGTTTATTTGACTTGAACCACTCTGATATTTTTGATAGTTCAATGTTCATATCATAAAAAAGTTTATTGATGTTATTATTAGATAGGAATAGGTTTGTATCATCAGCAAACATTATAGTTGTTAATTTTGAGACTTGATGATCGTTAACATAAATCAGAAATAATAAGGGCCCTAATATAGATCCCTGTGGAACACCACAGATTATATTAAGATGATCTTGTGAAGAAGATCCGTCGACATAGACAAATTGTTTGCGATATTTTAAATAGCTTTTTAGTAGTTTTAAAGCATTACCGGTGATACCATAATGTTCAAGTTTTTTAAACAGTATTTCATGGTCAATTGTGTCGAAAGCCTTAGATAGGTCTATAAAGACGCCTAAAGTAAACTCTGACTTTTCGAATGAATCAGTTATACTACGAGTAAGATGAATTATTACATGTTCAGTAGAGTTACTTCTTTTAAAACCGTATTGATTTTTGTAAAGTATATTATTAACAGCAAGATGATTAGATATTTGGTTGAACAGAATTCTTTCTAAAATTTTTGAAAAAACAGAGAGGATAGATATTGGTCGGTAATTACTGACATTTGATGGTTCACCTCCTTTAAATATATAGGCTTTATTTTTTTGGCTATTTTCAATTGATCGGGAAAAGTTCCTTGATTTATAGAACATTTAAAAACTTTAAAAAGAATACGTTTTATGGTATCGCGTGAATCTATGACTATATTACAATTAATATCATCAGGACCAACTGCTTTATTAGTTTTAAGCATTTTAAAAGCACTTTCAAATTCTGAAGATACTTCAAATTTATCTAAACTAGAGATTAATGGAAAAACGTAATCATTTATTGGATTAATCATATTTGGAATATTTTTGGCTAAATTAGGGCCAACAGACACGAAATATTTATTTAATTCTCTTGCTATTTGTTTGGGTTCATATAAAAATATGCCATCAACTTTTATAGTGTTAGGCACAGAGCATAATTTTAATTTACTATTTCCAGTAATTTGACTTATAATTTGCCATGTGCATTTTGAATTATGTTTATATTTTTCTAGTAAATCATAGTAATATCTTTTTTTAAATTTTTTTCTTTGACTTTCAAACATTTTAGCGTAATTTTTATAAATAACATTATTTTCTGGCGTTGGTTTTTTTAAGTACTTTATATACAGTTTTTACTTTATTTTTGAAGATTTCCTAAGATCTTTATTGACCCATGGTGACTTTAAACTTTTATTGGTTATAATAAATTCACGTTTTGGAAAATTTGCATCATATATTTCATAGAAAGTTTGAAAGAATGTATCGTATACTTCATTAGCTTCAAATGAACTGTTAATATGGTTCCAATTTATTAAAGATAATTGATCATTAAACGATGCTAGATTTGCATCGGTGAAAAAACGTTTGATAATGACTTTTTTATGTTGTTGTATTAATTTGTTGTCAATATTAATAGAGAAAAAAATAGGGAAGTGGTCAGAAACGTCACTTTTTATTATACCTTTTTTAAGAGTTTCATTAAAGATATCGGTTGTTATAGTGTTGTCAATTAAGGCAGCTGAAGTTGAGGTTACTCTAGCAGGTTTGTTAATTAGTGGAATTGCTCCATGTTCGAATAAGTCATAGTAAAATTTTTTAATGTTGTTATTAACGTGATATTCAAAACAATTTAAATTTACGTCACCAATTATATAATTTAGTTTCTTTTTCTTAAAACTATTTTTTTAAATATCATTACACAAAAATGCATTAAAACTTTCAATATGGCCAGATGGTGGGCTTATAAGTATGTTTTTAGAACTATTGGTTAAAAGTTCAATTGTTAAAATTTCTTTAGTGTCATCAGAAATACTCATCTCAGGCCTAATAAAAAACCTCAAATTTTCCGTTATATAAAAAAGTACACCACCTCCGCGTTTATTTGCTTTACGCGCTAGTGGGATCATATTAAAACCTCGAATATGGAGATTTAAATTAGATTTAGCATCATCAAATTCACACCACGTTTCAGTTAAGCAAATTATACTAAATGTATTTGAAGTTTCCTCAATTAAACTACACAAATTTTCAAAGTTTTTTTTAAGACTTCTAATGTTAAAATGAATAACATTTAAATGATCCCGAGAAAGAAATTCTTTTATTTCATTGTTATAGAAGTAGGAACAATTGTTTCGCAAAGCTCCTACATCACTAAAATAGTTTAGATCCGGATCTGAATTAGAGTCAAGCACCAAGTCGTTAAATTGAAAAAAGTTAAATGATAGCGATTCAAAATTGTTTTGATAATTAGAATCCATTTTTAAAATTTAAATAACTAGAAATAAAAGAATTCATTTAAAAATCGCGCGTAATAAGTTTGTTGTAAATAACTTTAGCAATTTTACCTTTGGCTCTTAATTCCTTTGCTTCTTTAAACAACTTTTTCCTAATTTCCGTTGTTCTTTCGCTAAAATTTTCATTAACATATAGTTTTTCATTCCAAAGTTTTAGTTTGATAAATTTTTCAAAAACTGCGTTTCTTTCTTTGTAATTAAGAAATTTGACTATTATAGTTCTGTTTTTTTTTAACTCCTTTTTCATTTCTTCCTATTCGATGCGCCCTTTCAATTTCTAAATCATTAGTAAAACCAAACTTTAATTTTAAGACTTCTTGAATTTTTCTCTCGCTGGCTTCCCATGATTCGTTCTCGCGTTCTTCGACTCCATTAAACCTAAGATTATTCCTACGACTTCGATCTTCAAGTTCGGCAAGCTTGTCTTTCACATCATTGTTTTTGTCATTAAACTTTATGTTATCTGTTAGTTCGACATTTGGAATAAAAAAATACGTCCGTTCACTATCGCGGTTAGTTGACTGTACACTTTAAGAAAAAATCCGTTATATACAACGAACTGCATCTGTCGCTATTGCTCCAACGGGTTTTCCGTTATGTTAACGGATTAAAATTTTAACGGATTGAAGTTCGTCGATATTAGTCCGTTGAAATTACGGATTTATTCCGTTCGTGCAACAAACAATTCGTTAAAATAAAGGAATTATTACACTAGGCGGCTTTTGCTGTTTTGGTAAAATAAAGAGTTTACTACGCCATCGTATTGAATAATTTATTATTCTCTTTATTAAAATTAGAAAGGAATTAAGCCAGATAGAACTGAGATTTCATTACGAAATAGTCCTTATTTTTGATATATAGATTATTTTATTATGATATTCAACATCTGATACAAGCAGTACTACTTATACAAACTAACTTGATCGGGAGAGATTTTTTAGCAAGCTTTAAAAACGCTTTAACTTTTAAATTGAAAACTAATTAAATATTTATAAAAATTTAATTCAATATAGAAACTTTCAATTAGAATAAAAATTACAAATTGTTACTATACTAGGTTTCAATTTTTAATACTGTTGTAAACTCATGTGTGTGCACATTTCAATTCCAGCAACCTGTTGTCGATTATTTAAAGATAAAAAAACCTTAAAACACAATAAAGAAAATATTTAATATAAATGATATACCATAATACAAATAAATTTGGAAAAACCTTTTTACTAATAATCATGTAAGAAACATTTGTTGCTAACTCTTTATTTCTAAATTGCAAATAAATATTATGTTAATTTAATAGTTCTACATTTCAATGTATTAAACAAAAATTAAATGCGCTACAAAAGATAACCTTACCTGCTAAGTGAAAAGTTCTAAAATTTTTACACACATCATTAGTTGTAAAATTTTTACATACATCAAGAATAAAAGAAAAAAAAGTCTCTCACCTTTTTATCTAATAAAAATAAACATGTTAAAAGTATTAATACTAGAATTTAAATTTGATACCTCATGCCTGAATGCCACATGTCTAAAGTAGCAAGTTCTATACAAATATAAACAAGCAATATATATTGCTTAGCAATATATTTAAACTTAGTTGCAACTAACATTAAAAAATTGCAAGTAAAAAATAAAAAAATAGCTTTACAACTAATTTAAACTTACAGTGTGATATTGAATGACACGTGCCTAAAATAGCAAATCATAAAAAAATATACAAACTTAAATATTAAAATTAAAACAATCCATATAAAAACTTTGCTGTAACTAGCCTCAGTAAATACCCATGAAAAAAAATGCAAATAAACATTTTACAACAGATTTATTTTACAACTGATGAAACTTACAGTGTAATAATGCATGCCACGTGTCTAAAATTGCAAATTATAAAAAGCATATAAACTAGTTCAATGTAAACATAACTGCAACTAACCTAAACAATGATACCCTTCAAAAGAAATGTTAACATTTTAAATTTTACAACTGATTTAAATTTATATCATAAGTTAGTACATGTCACGTCTAAAATACAAAATATACAAGAATATATACAAGTCATATAGTCTATATTATAGAAATTAGAGATGGGAATCGAACCCTTTTTTTAAAGTTCGGGTCCGGTTCGGTTCGGTTATATCTAATGTTCGAGTTCGGTTCAGTTCGGTCTTAAGCACAGTTCGGGTTCGGTTCGGTATCAACACAACTGTTTTTTTATTAGTTACATCCACAATGATAAAACACAAATAAATTAAAGTAATATTAAGTAGTTAAAGCATTGCAAATAACTTGAATAATAATAATTTGCAATGCTTTTATACTGCAACTTCAAAAGTTCAAAAAACAATGCAGTTGCTAATAGCTGCAGTTAAAGTGCACAAAACATTAAAGCAGTAACTTTCTGAACACAGATAACGGTAGCTTAAGTAGCCTACTGTCAGTCTAGTAATCAGGGCTGCATGTTGTATTTGAGAAATATCAGCATTTCCAATGTTTCTGGGTTTAGGCGAGCCCTGCGCTCACTCATCGTCACCCCACACACTGAAAACACTCTTTCACTGGCAGTACTTGTAGCAGGAATAGCCAACAACTTTCTACCAATCAATGCCATCGTCGGAAGCTTATGTTCACGGTCATTGTCTTTCCAGAATTGCAATGCATCACACGCTGTCACGGGCAGTGCCAAGTATTTTTCAAGTTCATGTCTTGTGTCATTACTGTCGGCGTTAGACAATGGAGTGGCAACTGTTTTTAAGTCTGCCAGCAAATCATACGATTCAAGATCAGCTTTATTCTTCTTTGCAGGAGGCAGCTGATCTGAATGACTGCATTCACTAAAGCTGTCTTGCCTGAGTCCTTTCGTATCACCTGATTTGGTGAAGAAGAAATAATTTTGTCCATCGTACTACGCATTTCTGAATAAACAAAATTGCGATCGTCTGTGTTGACAAAAGACAAGTATTTGTAAGAAGGAACAATAAGTGTTGATAGCTTGTGCAAAGGATGAATAACATACTTTTCATTCAAACTGGACAGAAAAACTGCCTTCAAATCACGCATACTGTCGCTGTCTGAACCATTGATCTTACAGACTGATCGAAGATCAGTCTGTAAGATCAATGAGCATTGATCTTAAGATCTGTAAGATCTGTAAGATCAAAAAGCATTGGCCATACATCAGGGGACGTCGGCACATTGTCATGTGACAATTGTACGGTAGCCTTGTGAAAGAGATGCAAAAATTCTACGACGTCATGCAACAATTTTTCATTAACGTTGTTCAGTTGCTCAAGTTTGTCAAACTGCTTTGAATCAGCAAGAATTGACTTGACATGATCTAACTGGCATGACAGTGATTGCAAAAGAAAAAATTGACTGTTCCAACGAGTCGCAACATCCTGTTTGAGAGTGTGATTTAGTTCCTGGTTTTTCCCACTATGTTTAAAGTAGCCCACCATTTCCTTTGAAGTCTTGATCATTTCATGAACTAAATTAGCACCAGGGGATTTTAAAGCTTTTTCAACAGCTAAATTAAGATTATGACCTGCACAACTAAGTCTAACATCGTTGCGATAAGCCGACTTCATATTACTCCCATTATCAGTCACAAATACCAAATTGTCACTTTTTATAGTCTGAGGGAAAAGTTTTTTAAGTATTTCAGTTGTCTTTGCTTTTAAGGCAATGCCAGTCTTAGACTCACTAAACTCAAACAATCCAACACACTTACTTATAAGGCAATAACTGCTGTTAATGTAATGTGCTGTAAAAGTTTGATAAGAGTATTTTAGAATGTCATCGGTCCAGTGATCAGTTGTTATTGCGATATGAGTAACCCCAGCAAGTTCGTCTTTCAGCTTTCGAACACATTCGTTGTAGAACTTTGGTAGTAGTGTCTTAGACAGCGTTGTTTGATCACACATAATATCCTCAAGTTTCACTGATCCATACTTTGATCCAATATCAATCATTGTTTGAGCAAAGTGACGGAACCCATCATCCTGAACACACGAGAATGGCTGAATGTCTTTTGCAATCATGTAAAGAGCTGCACGTTGAGCATATTCACAAATGTGTTTAGGAACCTGTAAAGTATAAAGCAATAAACAATAGACATTAAACACATAGCAATACATAATGGCCTTTTTTTTTTTGTACTACAAAAAACATTGTATTTCTAAAATATTGCTCATAACTTGTAACAAATATATTTTGCTATCAATGGTAGCAAGTGAAAAGTTAAAACAGTAAATAGGAAAAAGCAAGATCCGCAAACTATATTAATTAACCTCTGTCTTTTTAGGTAAAAAGCTTGTCATTTTTAATTGTCCAGGTTCTAAACTGATCTAATTGATGTGTGATGTATTATGTCTTTGTAAAGTTGTAGTATGACCAATTGGCACTGACAACCATAATCCACACTGCTTACAAACGGCAAACTCCTTGACAACCTGTTGATCATAACATGATTACTCACAGTTATACAAAAATCAAATAAAGTGTATTATAACTAAGGTCAATTGACTCTGTTTAGCATTTGATATTCAATTAATTATCAAACCTGAATGCTGCTCAGTTTGGCATTGTGTGCAATATGCAATGCCTGAGAGATGCAGGTGATTATTGATTTAATGAAATATTTATAAAACTAAATAATTTTATATGCAGTAAGTATAGCTACAAACCTCATCCCCAACTTCAACGCAACGGAAGCGTGTCCAGCATTCACTCTTTGTCCATGATGCAGGTACTAAGCGAGCCGCTCCGTCTGTTATCAATTTCTCCAACACTTTTTTAGTCCATTTACGAGGTAATTTGCTGTTACTCATTATTACTACAATATTATGTAATTATTGCAATCATTAATTACTAAGATATGAATAAAAACTCAGAACATTAACAACACCTCAATATTGCAAATGTTTAGAAACAACATTTCCATTTTGGTTGGTAATGTTATGAATTGTAGACTTATCGCGAGGTTAGAATTATTTTGTTCTATTTCCCATTTTAAACGTTGGGAGAAAATTTTTCTTTTTTTTCTAAAAGTAAAAATTACTTAAAATTTTAGCTAGTTTTTAAAGAAATAATAACTTATGCTTTAAATAATTTTGATTTAAACAAATTATTTAGAAGAAATTTAAAAATTAAAATATATTTTAAAAGAAATTATTAATTACTAAAATTACTAACTCATTTTCTTCCAACACTTAATATGAGAGATAGAACAAAATAATTCTAAACTCGTGGTATGTTATACATTAGGTAATGAATTATGTTATGTATGTTACACATTAGGTAATGTAGCATGTTATGTATTGTAGTGATGTGCGAATTGCAAAATTTTCACTTTTTCAAGCCTCTCTTTAGCTTGGTTAGGGCAAGAACAGTTGGTTTGATTCGGTTCGTTCACAACAGTTTTAAAGTTCGGGTTCGGTTCGGTTTAGTAACAACTAAAGTTCGGGTTCGGTTCGGTTCTGTCGTAGATAAGGTTCTAGTTCGGTTCGTTCGGTTCGGGTTCGGTTCGTTTCCCATCTCTAATAGAAATAATTGTTCCACTAACCCTTTAGTTTACCATATAAAAAAATTAAAAATATATTCAATGGTTTACATAGAAAATTTAAATTACGCTTTTTTTAAATAGTTTCACATTTAGTCGAAATGTGAAGCTATTTAAAAAATCGCAAATTAAACTTACTGCAAAAAACCTTTTATCTACGATTTAAATAAACAGTGTTAAGTATGCAAATGGCGGTCGCGTTTTTTAACGGTAAAAGAGAAAAAGAAAAAAAAAATATTAAAGATAAAATTATGATAACAAGTAAACAATTATTTATTTTATATACATAAATAAACTAATTTAAAAAACAAACAAAAAAAAAAAAAAAAAAAAAGAGAGAAATAAAGAAAGAAGTGTAAGAAAAATGTTAACGAGAAAGAATTAAAAAAAAAAACAAAAAAAAAATTCGAATTTAAAAAAAAAAGAACACTTAAAAAAGGGAAAAAGAAAAAGAAAGAGTAAACAAAATAATAAAGTAAATAAATAAGAAAGACTTGAAAGGAAAAAAAAAAATAGCAAGTTAAGAAGAAATAAAAGAAGAAAAAGTAAAAGAACAGCTAGATCGGTTGTTTTTATAATTTTTTTTTTTTTTTACGATTTAAATTGCAATCACCTGATTGTCTGTATATTTTAATTCATACTAATTTTATTACTATTTATTTTTCTCATTATCTTATTTATTCATAGCTAATTGTATTCACTTTATTTAAAATTTATTACTAATAATATATTTTTTGTTATTATTATTAAATATTTATTACTATATATTTTTATAATTAATACTACATATTTATTATTTTATACATTTTTTATTATTATTATATAATTTAATTTGTTACTGTATAGATTTTTTAGGATAATATCGTTATAAATATTATTTAATTCTGATTTATATTACTTTAGTTTAAATATTATTATTTTATCATTCTGTCTTTCTAATTAAACAATATAAATTATTATTTATTCATTGAAAGATTATCTTCTTTTATATTATTAACTACTACATTATTTAATCGTTGTTATATGTATATATATAAATATAATCTATGTTAGTTAGTTGAATGTTGTTATATGTTATTTACCTATTTGTTATTATACTTAGTATTTTATTATTTATTATTAATAAATTATCGCTAAGTATATAACTTTATTAAATTATTATAAACATTTATTATAACATTAACTTTAGTTTTTTAATACTTATTGGAATACTTAATTTATTGGAAAAACTTACAAAAGAAAATAAAAATGTTATGCTTATGGGTGACTTCAACATTATTCTTCTTAATTATGAAAACTCGCCTGGAATATCATTTTTCAGTAATAATATGTGTTCTAATGCTTTTTTTCCTTACATTTCATTGCCTACGAGAGTCAATGTAAATTCAAAAACTCTTATTGATAATATTTTCATTAGTTTTCACTCTAACAACATTATATCAGGTAACCTAACAGTTTCCATCTCAGATCATTTAGCACAATTTGTTCAAATCCTAAGTTTTGACTCCAAATATACAACAGAAAAGATATACAGAAGGTGTTTTCGAAGGTTCAATAATGATGCTTTTCTAGATGATGTTAAGAGTATTCCTTGGTCCCAATTAATAAAAGAAGAAGACAACCCTAATCAATCTGTTAAATTATTCATGCAAAATTTTGAAAATATTCTTAATACACATGCGCCATTAAAACCTCTTACAAAAAGACAAATTAAATCTAAGCCGTGGATAACTCAAGGCATTTTGAAGTCAATTAAAATAAAAGATAAACTGTACACAAAATTTCTCAATCATTCGTCAACTATAATAAAAGAAAGAACATTTAATTTATTTAAAGCATTCAGAAATAAAATCAGTAATTTATTAAAAATAAGTAAAAAAAACTTTTATTCAAATTTCTTTCAAAACAATTTACACAATATGAAAAATACATGGAAAGGAATTAGAGAAATAATTAATATTAACAACAGTTTTACAAAAAAACAGTCTATTAATCTTATGATCAACAACAACTTAATTATCGATAATAAAACTATTGCTAATTCATTTAATGATTATTTTTTAAATATATCAGTGAATATTTCTGAAAAAATTGAACCTTCAATTAATAAATTTAACGATTTTCTTAAAATCCCAAATTTTAACTCATTTTTCCTTTCACCTGTTACAAAAGAAGAAATTGAAGCAATTATTTCCGTGATAAATGATAGGAAAAGCTTCGGCCTAATATTCTTCCCACTTCAATTCTTAATCTATCTTCAAAAATTATATTTTTGAAAAATTATAATTTTTCCTGACGTTTTTAAGGTTGCTAACATTATTCCAATTCCCAAAAATGGGTCAAAGCTTGAACCATCTAATTACAGACCTGTTTCTTTGTTATCCAACATCGGAAAATATTTGAAAAAACTATGCACGAAAGACTGTCCAACTTTTTTGATATCTTTAATTGCTTCCATAAATTACAATACGGATTTAGACGTAATCATTCTACTACACATGCGCTAATTGATTTTACAGAAACTTTAAGAAACGCCCTTGATAAAAATAAGTTTGTTTGTGGTGTTTTCCTTGACCTGCAAAAAGCATTCGACACAGTAAATCACGATGTTCTTCTTGCCAAATTACAATACTATGGTGTACGTGGAATTCCACTTAAATGGTTTAAATCCTACTTAAATAACAGACTTCAATGCGTTACAGTTAAGGAAACATCTTCAATAACCAAAACTATAATTTCGGGAGTCCCACGAGGGTCAATATTGGGGCCTCTGCTTTTCCTTGTATACATCAACGAACTAAACACCTGCATTAATAATGTTTTAACATACTATTTCGCCGATGACACTAACCTGTTAATTGTTGAAGATTCGCTTGAAAAAATGCAGTTAAAAACTAATGAGGCCATTTTTTCTGTTATTAAGTGGCTCAGAGCAAATAAAATTTCACTAAACGCTACAAAAACTAAAATAGTTGTCTTTAAAACCAAAAACCAAAAAAACAAGGAACAATGCACTTTTAACATTAATGGAAAAATATTAACTTCGTCAAAAACTGTGAAGTACCTCTGAGTCTGGCTGGATGAGAGTCTTTCTTTTAAGTACCATCAAACTTACTTACAGACTAAGCTAAGCCGATCAGTTGGAATGTTAGCCAAGATCAGACATTTTGTAAATTTTGAAACACTTATGAGTATTTATCATGCCATATTTGGATCGCACCTTAGATATGCGTGTCAGATTTGGGGTAAAAAAAAAGGTCCGTTAAACCAGCTAGTTTCACTTCAAAACAAAGCCCTTAAAATTATTCACTTTCAAAATTTCCTATTTGACAATGTTTCTCTACGGTATAAATTGTCTAAAATTCTTTGGCTTAACGACAATATTACTTATTTAAATTGTTTATTTGTATGGGATTATCTTCATGATAAACTTCCAATTTCCTTCAAGAACTTTTTCCTTCAAATATGTAACAAACATTCTCACTTTCTTAGATCCTTTTCATGCAACAATATCTTTGTAGAACATACTAAGACAATAAAATTTGGCAGCGAATCAATTAAACATCAGTGCACCAATGCTTGGAACAAATCTCCCTCATTCTTTTAAAACTGAAAACTTTATTTCTCGATATAGTTTTCTCAATAAGTTAAAAAAACACTATTTGGATAGCTACTAGAATAACAACATCAATAAAAGCAATATATCACTGTTAATAGTCTTATTAAAAATACTTTCTCTTGTATATTTTATTTATTTTATCTTATTTTTTTTTTAAGAATCTTTACAGCTTTTTTGTCGTCCTTGTACAATGATTGAATGTGTATGTGCGTATGCTTGTGTGGGTATATGTATGCGTGTGTGCGTATATGTATGTGTGCAAATGTGTGTATATGTGTATGTATGTGTGTTGTGTGTTAATATGTGTGTGAATGTGTATGTATATTTATGTATGTGCGTATGTAGATAAGTATACATATATTTATATAAACCATTGTTATTATTATTATTACCTTTATTTTTATTAATATCATTATTTTTATTAATACCATTATTTTTATTGTTATTAATACCATTTTTATTATTATAGTTATTATTAATGTTATTATTATTGTTAACGTTATGATTTTTAGAGTTGTTATTATTTTATTCTTATGTTATTATTCATTATTATTAGGTGTTTACGCATCATTAGTAATTATACTATTTGTAAACATCCTTGAATTGTAAAATCATGTAATTCAGAATATATTGATTGATTGAAATATGGTTTAAGAAAAACGCATTTTAAAACTTTATCATTTATAAATAAAGAACCATAATATATTGACAAATCTAAATCAAACAAACAAAATTTAAAAATATAATCTGCAGAGGAAGCACTTGATAATTTCTTATGGAAACCCTCTTTTTAATAAAATTTCAGTTGTTTTTCAACGGATTTGAATATTTAATCCGTTGAATTAACGAAATTTCGAAGAACCCGTTAATAGTTAATTTTACTACGTTAATTTTGAGATTTTTGGTTACGAATTATTTTGTTAATTTAACGGAAAAAAGCAATCCGTTGCTTTTTCTAACGGATTGTTTTTAGAGTGTAGCAAAAATGCCATAAATATTTTTTTTTTCAAAAAAAAAAAAGAAAAGGTCCTTGCTTTTCACATTTGCCGACAGTACAACAAGTCCAAGTTTGCCGTCTGTACTATATGATCTACATATGCCGATTGTCTTTTAATTCTTTTCCTAGGTTAGTTTTTAAAATAGATATATTGTTTATAGAGTGTGCGTTTATATATATATATATATATATATATATATATACATATATATATATATATATATATATATATATATATATATATATATATATATATATATATATATATATATATATATATATATATATATATATATATATATATATATATATATATATATATATATATATATATATATATATATATATCTATATATATATATGTATATATATATATATATTCATTATAAAACAATCTATATAAATAAAATAATCTATATAATATATATATATATATATATATATATATATATATATATATATATTATATATATATATATATATATATATATATATATATATATATATATATATATATATATATATCTATATATATATGTATATATATATATATTCATTATAAAACAATCTATATAAATAAAATAATCTATATATGCCATAATATATTACAAATAAAAGTTTATTGCCTTACTTTCATAAATACCGTGTTTATTTAGAGATTTTTTCAACATCAACACTTTTTCCTGATGAAAGCTTTGAGCAGAGGAGGTTTTCCAAAAACATGAATGAGGTCGATGTTTATCACATGACCCAGAATGCATGTTTAATTTAGAGCAGTTCTTTTTCTTTATACACAACCTATTAAAAAAAAATCATTATCGAACATAATACTTTGCACTAGTCGTTTGTTGATTTGATGCTTGAGCTATTCTCCAAAATTGATTTTAAAAATACTAAACTTTTAGTTATTAAATAATCTAGTTTAAATTAAGAAAAGTTGAAACTTTGTTAACATTGATTTATAAAACTACTCTGAAAAAAAAAGTTTATATATTTAATGACAAACCCAATAATATAAGAAAGATATATAATTTATAGTTTTAAGTATTAAAATCTGTTCTTTTCTTCTTTGGATAGTTGAACTTAAAGAGATTTGAGGGATAAGTTTAAAAGGTTTTAGGGTTTAACTATCACTATAAGAAAAATACGTGAAAGATTTTTAGAAAAGACATATGCAGTTATAATTTTTATTATAATGTTAATTGTAACATAATTATAATATAATTATGTTTCAATTAACATTATAATAAGATTTTTGCCAATTCTTGGGGGGATCATTTCAATTTTAAGAAAGACTAAAATATTTAAATCTTTAAAGACACTCACGCCCTCCATCCCTCATCTGCCTCATTAAATAAGTATAAATAAATAAAAATATGCTTAAAAGATATATTGCTAAACATAAGCACATTTTTTATATTTTTATTATTCTAAAAATTATATTTTAAAATAATAATAAAAAAAAAAGCCTTGTTATTGTTTATATAAAAAAGTACGATATATACGTTCTTTTGGACTATGATGTGGGAGATTTTTAACTCAAATTTACCAGCGTGTCCGATATGATGGTGTCACTTTCAACTAATATAATTTTTTCATTTGATGAAAAAACTTCCTTAAGGCAGGGCTTTACTGTTTTCCAAAATAATCTATTATCAGTGATAGTTAATTATTTTCGAAAACAGTAAGCCCTAGTGACTTTTTGTTGAAAGACTTTCGTAAAATAACTTTTTGGTTTTTTCTTAATAGGCTCACGCAAAAGTTCCTTTATGAGTGATTTTAACTTGGATTGACTAGGTTTTTAAAACAAGTGGGTTCCTTTATGAGTGATTTTAACTTGTAAATACAACAAAACTCTTCCATAAACTTGTTGCTTATTTTGGCGTTGTCTCCCATTATAATAAAATGTTCATATTTTCTTGAAAAGAAGTCTAAATTTTTTCCAATATTATTTAGAAATTTATTTATTAAGGAGTTTTTAGGTTATAGCAACATGCAACTAACCATTTTTTTTCTAAGATTTATTATAACAAAGAAACATTCATGGTTATCACTTTATTAAACCAACTTTTGTGATGGAATATCCATTCTTATATACAGCATTAAACCTCCACCATTTTTTGTTCGATCTAATTTGTAGGGTTGGCAGTAACCTTCAATTTGAAACTGGGTTGATGGGAAAGAATCATCTAGTTTTGTTTCAGTTATTAATATAATATCAACTTTGTCTCAAGCTAATTTATCATGGATACAAAAAAAAAAAAAAAAATCAAATTTTTAATCAAATTTTTAAAAATAACAATCTTTCTATCTTTTACAATGTAACATGAAAATTGTGAACTTCCTTAACGTGACACTTAACCTCAATAATCAATCTTTTAGACCGTTTCATAAACCAAATAATGAACCAAGTTATATACATATTCCAATCACCTTCCTAGCATTTTAATGCAACTACCTTGTTATATAGACTCGAGGCTGTCTACTAGTTCATCTAATGAAACTATTTTTCGAAACTCTGCCCATTTGTGTGCCTTAAATAAGTCTGGTTACAAATTTAAACTTAATTACATTCTGAAATTTAGCCAACCCCTATCAAAAACCGTAGGCGCAATATAATCTGGTTTAACCCCATTGTATATTAAACCCCATTGTATATTTAACCCCATTGTATGTTTAACCCCATTGTATATTAAACCGCATTGTATATTTAATTCTATTGTATATTAAACCCCATTGTATATTAAACCCCATTGTATATTAAACCCCATTGTATATTTAACCCCATTGTATATTAAAAATGTTTCTACCAAAATTAGTAAACTCTTTTTGGATTTAATTGACAAACACTTCCTATTTGGCCATAAATATCACAAGATTTTTAATAGAAATACTCTAAAGGTGCCCTGTAAGCAAGCCCACTTAGAGCCGATTCTGGGCAACCTTACTTTGGTCCTAAGTGCGTCTGATGTTTGGTTTTTTTGCGGGACCAATATGGACAAACACAATTAACAAATAGTGAGCACAGCTTTACGGACCCGTCTGGTTTTGATATGGGCTTCCCATATATAAATTTAGAAGTGGGCAAGTCCACAAAGGGCCTATTACGGGCTGACTCATATAGGTCATAAGTGTGTTTGATAGTTGGTTTATTTATGGGACCAATGTAGGCAAATACAACAAAAAATATGTTAAAAAGCAAGATAATACAACTTTACTGGAGCCATCTAGTTTTAACATGGGCTTATCTATGTTTAAACAGTTTAAAAATAATTGATATAGAGGCAGATATAAAAAAGGTTAAGTAGAAAAATTAAAAATGGCTAATCGCCTTGTGAATTTAGAGGTTATGAATCATAAAATGATGTTATTGATAATGTTAGGTTATTTTTATTTTGTTGTATTTTATTTAAAACATAACAATTTCTTTAAGGTATAATGCCTCAATGCAGTTTTAGTATTAATAACGATCATTTAAGAAGTTGCTTTATTAAGATTATCTTAGTAAGTTTATCATAATGATAAATTTACTTTGTGATGTGTCATTGTTTGGAATGGAAATCGAATTGCCACAAAATGCATGTACAGAAATTCCATCATATGGAACTTGTTCAACTTTAAATAATGATTTTGTTTACAATGAATTATCAGAATTTAGCAATGATTCTGATGAGTCAATTTCAAGTTCATTGAGCAGTGATGACTACAATATACAAGAAGAACTTCAACAATGGATAACAGAATTCAATGTTTCACAAAGGCTGTTAATGCTTTGTTAAAAATATTTCAACATGTGGGCGTTCATGTTCCAAAAGATGCTAGAACTTTATTAAAAACACCATCTAGTGTTGTAAAAAAAAAAGTTGCAGGCGGTGTGTATCATCATGTTGGAGTTGAAAATGCTATTAGAAGGCTCCTACAAACAAAGAGGTTGCCTGCTGATTTAATCTAAGACTAAATATCAATATTGATAGTCTACCAATTTTTCGTAGCTCAAATGTGCAGCTATAGCCTATTTTAGGTTCTATAATTGAAGTATCTTTGAATGATGTTTTTATTATTGGGCTCTATTCAGGTATAACAAAGCCATCTTCACTGTTTGATTATTTAAAATGATTTTGTTACAGAAATGAAACAACTGGGTGTTGAAGGTATACATTTCATAGATAAACACTATACAGTAACTATAAATGCTGTTGTTTGTGATGCACCCGCAAGAGCCTTTATAAAATGCATTAAAGGGCATTGCGGTTATAATGCCTTTGAGCAATGCACACAAGAAGGTGTGTATTGTTCAAATAAAATGACTTTCCCAAAATTAAATGCACCTTTAAGAACTGATGAAGATATTCTTGCGCAAAAAGATGAAGAACATCATACTCCAAATATGGTATCTCCGCTTACTGAACTTAATATTGGCATGGTTTCTCATTTCCCTTTAGATTATATGCACCTAGTTTGCCTTGGTGTGGTTCGCAGAATTATGTTTATGGATTAAAGATGAATTTCAATGTAAGCAATCATCTAACACTATTAGCATAATATCAGCAAATTTGTGTTCATTAAGAGAAGCAATGCCTAGGGAATTTTGTAGGCGACCGAGATCTTTATTTGAATTTCAAAAGTGGAAAGCTACTGAGCTTCAACAGTTTTTGTTATATTCTGGAGCAGTTGTACTTCACCATGTTTTGCCATAACTCATGTATCAAAACTTTTTGACACTTTCCATAGCAATGATTCTTTTGTTATGTCCAAGATATGCTGCATGTGAACACTATCGTGATTATGCAGAAAAGTTGATGATAAATTTTGTAAAAAACTTCCGTATAATACGGTGATAATCAACTGGTGTATAATGTTCACACAGAATATATATGCAGAATATATGGAGCACTAGATAATGTTTCAGCTTTTCCTTTCGAAAATAAATAGGGTATTATTAAAAAACTCATCCGTAGACCACATAATCTAATAGCTCAAATTATTAATCGATGTGAGTAGAAGGCATTTGCTACACTTCAAAATAGAAAGTCAATGTCTGTTGAACGAGGAGCTGCTAAACTTTTACAAGGAAAACATTCAACAGGTATGAGGCCTCCAAATTTGCCTCCAGGATATCATCAACAATATAAAAACTACAAAGGAAAAAAGTATTTTGTTTCAATTTCTTTACGCAACAGTTGTTTTAAAATTCATGGGATATTATATTTTGTCAAAAATATAATTCTATCAAATAATAATGATATTCTTGTTGTTTACAATTCTGTTGCGGAATGCAGTTCCTTTTTTGATTATCCACTTGAGTCTTCTCTATTGGAAATAGTTGTTGTAAAAAAATTTCAGGTCTTTTAAGGTATGCTAATGATCTATTAGTTGATGTATTAGATCTTGAAAAAAAGTTTGTCATCATGCCTTTAGATAATAGCAGCTATTTAGCTATACCATTATTACATCAGAAATAAGTAATGCAAAAATTTGATTGGAACTTTGACTCTTTAATGCAGTCAATAAATTTACTGAATATGTTGTTAATAGATTTGTATTTTTTTGCCTATGTATTATACAATTTATTATTATTTTTTTTTGTATATAAATGTAAATTTGAAAAAAAATTATTATCTTTTTTTTGTTGTATTTAAAATCAAATTAACATAAGTGATAAAAAAATGCTGAAGTTTTAAAATTTAGTTATATAGCTTTTGTGTCAAATTTTGGTATAAAAATGTTATGGTTGAATATTTATTCAACCACATCAATTTGAGTAGATCATATGAACATTTAAACCAATTTTAAAAACAGCAAAATTATTGCTTAGTGGTTTCACCTTCTATTTTTTATACTAATGGTTTAATGTATAATCTAAATTTGTTTAAATTTAACAATACTTTTAGTTTAAAAAGTAACTTTATTATTACATACTTATCTATAAACAATTTCGTATTTAGTTCAAATATTTTACTTCAAAAAACTTAGTTATGGCTTATGCAGTAATAGAATTTTATGAGACAAATCAAGTAGAAATTATTTCTACAAATTGGTTTGTTTCTGACCAAGAAGAATTTTGTTTGTGGCCACCAAAAAAATTATCAACAAAAGCGCGAAAGATAGAGTGGCACCTGATGCTCAGAGGGATGAATTCCAAATTCGTATCTTGGGAAAAGCTGGTAAGAGACATTGTTATTGTTTTGTGATTATTGCCTATGTTGTTTATAAAAGTTGGCGATTTTTTGAACTATTTTGAATCCCCAATATTAGATTAGTTAATGTCATGACCAGGCCAATAAATATTTTATATGTCTTAATCATTATTTTAACTTATTTAGCAACTTACACAAGGGCAAGAGAAAAGTTACAACATGCAGAAGATACTTCTGATTTAAATTTTACGGAACAGGAGGCTGAAGAAAAAGATGTACCTATTAGGTGAAAAAGATAATAATAGAAGTACTGTCTGCTCAATAATTGTACGAGTGTTGAGTGTATTAGTGTTTAGTTTTATAATTTTTAATTGAATAATTTCAAATGTTTTCAAACTATTCTAGAAAATATTTGGTGATAATTACATTTATTGTTTAAGATTACAATTAGAAAAGTTTCATCAGATTTTGAATCTGAAGTAGAATTTGAAAATGACATTGATTATTTCCCTCTTGAGAAAAAAAAATTAGCTGGGAAAACTCAACTTAGTGCCACAACTCAAATTCTTCCCCCTTCATTTTCTGTGCCATTTTCTGTTACGGCGTCAAATTCACCAACATTGAATACAACTTTACCGATTATGCCAATATCTTATGAAACACCATTTTCATCTCTTGACATAGCAGCATTGATGACACCAACCCAGTGTACTCGTTTATCAAACGCGACAACAGGTTGTATGTCTAGGACGGTAACAACAACATCACCAGTTTCAAATATTGGGGAGTTACATAATTTAAAAAACTCGATGTTTAATTTTATAATTTTGGATGCGTACCTTATTTTTTAATGTATTTGATTTCAAGCTGATTCAGTTGTTAGTAATTGGAATTTTATTATTTATGATTTATGGTGTTATAGTACAGTTAGCACTATTTTAGATGTTGTAACAGTACAAAACATTGGGAGTGCATTATCTTGCAGTAATATATCTAGTAAGTGATTATTGATTGATGATTATTTGGTTTTTTTCAGATTAAATGACTATATATATGATAATGTAAGTAATTATTTACTTTTCCAAGATCAAACAATGCATGGATTGGTGGTACAGTTGGTGAAAGTGTGTGTGGATATTCAACAAACCCAGACTATCAACACCAACATGATAAATGCTATGTCAATAAATGCTTAGTCAAGGTAATGTAATGGTGCAGGCTTCACGGTTACCAGACGGAATAATATTTCCGATGGACACCATGGAAGCTTTTGATGCAATTGAAATGAAGCTAAAAGATATCAATATTGCAAACATAATTGTAAGTTAATACTTATGACTTAGGACATATTAGTTTAATGTACAGTTCAATATAAAATAGGAAAGCAATATAGATAAGTAGAAGCAACTACTTATCTATATTTCTTTCCTATTTTATAATGAACTTTATTTAAGCTTTATTAATTTTAGCATAATATTTTTAGTCTATCGTATTTAAATATTGCAATATCAGTATTCTGGTGTTTAGTAAATATCATGTATCATTCATACATACTGTATATGCATTTTTGCTATTATATAATAAATTTTCAATTTTTATATTGTTTAAGATAATCTTTTTTAGATTATCTAAATATGTTTGATTAAATGTTTAGCAGGTGAACATTTTAGCCGGTATCGGAGGGAGAAAAGTCGACGAAGCTGTTCGCCGTATGATGCAGCAGTTGTTAAACAATATCTTAGCTCTGCAATTTAATTGTCAGCGAGGGCAATCAAAAAGAGTGTTAAAGGGTACTGAGCTATTTCAAGTGATTTATAGTGAGTATTCATAGTTAATAAATTTTGGTAATATTTTTCTGCTATTTTGCCAGATATTAAATACAATCGAACATAAGTAAATTTTGTTTGGTTAGTATTAAAAATTGTGCATTCTGTTTTTATGTTTAGTAAAAACTCTTATGGTTCAAATTTTCAAAGACGATAATTATATTGTGTATTTAAGATTCATTAACTATCGGAAATGTATTATTTTTTATAGAAACCTTAAAGCTTAACAGCCTGAGGTCGACATGTACGATGAAAGATTTCGGAATGTCCCTTGCAAAATGGGTTATTGCTGCTCGCCATCGAGATGGTAATAGAGCTAAGCGTGGCGAAGCAAGAAAACAAGCTCTAATTTATTTATAACTTTTTTTGTATAATATAATATTTACATTAATAGGAAATATATATTATACTCAGCATATTGTTATTGTTTTATCTAATACATATATATATATATATATATATATATATATATATATATATATATATATATATATATATATATATATATATATATATATATATATGTGAGAACGTTAAAGTATAATAAAGTTAATAAAAGAAAATAGGAGTTTATTGAGTCCAACATAGGCTAACCATAAAAAATTATGTATGGGTAAATAAAAGTAAATAAAAGAAAAGTTTGTTGGGTCCAATATGGGCCAACCAGGAAAAACTCTGTTAAGAAGAATAAAATAAAAACATAGGAGTTTGTTGGATCCAATATGGGCTAATTATATGGACTAGCCCATATAGCCCATATAGGACCCATTGATAAACCGCGGACAAATTTTTATGGGTCTCAGATAGGCTTCCTGAATAGGGCCCATAAAACAGCATGTACTATTGTTAACTGAGTGATTTACAGTTGTATGCTAAACATTAAATCAATCATTAACTCTCATAACCATTATATAATGAAAAACAATACCTCAGATTGCAATAAGCATTGCAACTGTATTATTGAACAAGTGTCCTTTAAATCAACAGTGCCTTGTATATAACATAGTGTATTAAGCTACTCTATACCCAATCGGGCATGAAAGAGTGTATTTTGGAGTTAGTGAAACCGCATTAAAACTACGCTTATCCAGGTCCGTAGCAACAGTAGGGGGGGGGGGCAGAAGCATTTGCCCCCCAATAATTATTCAAATAAATAATTTTGAAGTTAGTTTTTAGAAAAAAATAAACGAGAACAAATTAAGATATAAAAAAAAAGAGATAAGAAAAGATAAGATAGAAAAGACCTAATTAGTTATCCTTATTTTCGGCGTTTGTTCCTTTGACAAAAATTTTTGACCTGTTACTATTTAACTTACCCAGTAGTATTGACCCTCCCATCCCCCACCCCGACCCCCAATATAATTTTTGTTCTTACGGGTCTGTAACCATACAAAATCTTTTAATATCGAAAAATATAAAACGATACTGAATTATCTCAGGAAGTATGGAGGTTAAAAAAAAGTGGAGTAAACCGGACGATTGAATGGAAAGTAAAAAAAAAGTAAAACGTTGTAAATCTTACAATCCCACGATAAAATGATGCAACTTGTGTCTATATAAAATGTTATAATATATTACACCAATGATAACTAAATCTAAATGTAGACATAAAAGCAAATTTCTTCTAGCCTTCTTTCGATGCCTACTTTTGGCCGATGCCGATGGGTACAGGCCGATGCCGATGCATCTGCCGATACATCCGTATCGGCCCTGAAATTGGATATATGATGGAAATATACACTTGAATGGAAATGCCACATTCCATTCATGTGGCAATGAAAGCAACAATTTTACAATTGTTACTGTTAAAGTTTATTTTCCATTTATTTTTTTATTGTTATCTTGATAATTAGAGCAATTACTTCAATTAAAAAGCTCTTTTTATAAATATTTACTTTCGTCATTCTGTTCAAATTAGTACGATTTCGTTTTTTGTAAAAAATGAATGGAAAATTTTGATGTTGTTACTTCTAATAATTGGCAAGTTTTTAGCAAATGTTTTTATGAAGTTAAATTATAAAGCAATACTTATATTAAATGTTTATTTATTAAACGCTTATTTATTAAACGCTTTTAATTTAATACCAAACTTTTTTTTTATTTAATTTTAATATAAATGTAATGAAACATTTTGATTGAAAAGAATAACTGAAAGAGTTTCAAAAAAATCTTTGTTTAGAGGAATTTTCTCTTTATAGTTTATAATACATATATTTTATTACAAAATTTCTTATAAATTATAACTCTAAAAAAGTAGGGAGCCTTGTTAAAAGCAGTTCAAGAATTTTTTGTTAAGTGGTTACATATATGCCTATATAATAACTTATTATTAATAAGTTAGGCTTATACATTGCATTTATTTTTATGGCGTAATTCCAGTTTGGATATATTATAGAAAAACAAAAATAAAAATAACATTTAAAAAGTTTTCAAAACAATCGGCATCGGTCGATGGTTATCAGGGCCGATGCCGATGCATCGGTGCACCCTTAAAAGTTAGGCAGCCGTTTTAAAATTTTTCGACGCAGCACACTCCACTGTAATTTTATATTTTTTTGGTTTTTTTGTTTCTTGATTTGTATTTTTATGGCTAATGATTACCTTTAGGCATGAAACTATTAGTGTCATAAAAAGTTGTATTTTCCTTGTTTATAACTATATATATATATATACATATATATATATATATATATATATATATATATATATATATATATATATATATATATATATATATATTGATATTTAAGGCTGTTTTGTATTATAATAATAAAACAAAACTCATAGACGTAAAAGAGTGCTCAATTTTAAAACGATATTTCAAATAGAGCGATATACATATATATTAATGAAGAAAAAACAACTTTTTCTATGGTACTTTAAGTTTCATGCCTATATGGCAATCATCAGCTATTGAATACAAATTCAAAAACTAAAAATCGGTAAAAATTACAAATACTGTGTAGTGAGAAAGAAAAAACAAAATATTAGCTAATCCCCGGTGTCAAAAAAAGATAAAAGGAACTTATTCTTGTGTCTGCATTTTGAAATGAACTCATTTATTTATTTATTTATTTAAGTTTATCACCTTTATATGTTAAAATAAGGATTTTTTTGTATACGCAAAGATTGCAAATTTTTGACGAAGTGTTATAAAAATTGCAACGTTTTACAATTTTCCACTTAATTAAGGGCGTAAACATTTTGTCTTTTATGTCCTAAATTTCTTTAGACAATTCGGTATCATTTTATATATTTATTAATGTTAAAAGATTTTAGATGGTTAGCATACCGAAATTTAAATGGAGTTTCACATAAGCCAAAATATACTTTTTCTTTGTAGTCAAATTTATTTGATGATACGGTGGCTTGATGTTCTTCGACAAGCACTGATTGTTCATGGGACAGATGGATTTGTTGACACAGTTGCATTAATAAATACAAAAATGATACCAAGTTGTCTAAAGAAATTTGGGAAATAAAAGACAAAATGTTTACACCCTTAATTAAGTGGAAAATTGTGAAACGTTGCAATCCTTATAACACTTTGTCAAAAATTTCTCCTCCTGCAGAATAAAGTTATGACCTTTTAGTTTCATTCCGGAAGAATTAGCAAGGTGACTTAGGATATCCACATAACGTTACCCGGTCAGTCGCCCCTCTATTTTAATCAAATCACCTACTCCAGATGAAGATAAACAGCCCCAAACTTGTATAGAGCCTCCTCCGTGTTTAATAGTATGGTTTAAACAATCCCACTGATGTGCTTCTCCAATTCTTCTTCGAAAATATTGGCGTCCTTTCGTTCCAAAAATTTCGAATTCGGACTCATCGGTGTACAGAACCCGATTTAACGTTTCCTGGTCCCAATTTTTGTGTTGTTTTGCATATTTAAGTCGTTTTTCTTTATTGCCACGCCGCACAGTGGGCCAGAATGCACTTTTACTGGACAAAATTCATAACTAATTTAATATTAGAGCTATATTCACTAAAATTAGTATGAGTCTGCGCTTTTTATGAAGGTAATATTTTTTTATTTCGTTGCTATGGATACCTTTATTTTGCTTAGCAACAACCTACTTTTGTTATCTGCAGATATTTTATAAGTGCTATATTCACTAAATTTGGCATGAGTACCAATATGAGATCACACTTCTTACAAAAGTGATAATTTTTTAAATTTAGTTGTTATGGATACTTATATTGCTTAGTTACCGGATACTTTCCTTAGTTACAAAGTGGTAAATTGATATTTGAATATCTTATCGGATTTTTGACCCACCTATATTTAATAAAAATTGAGTATTTAGGTAAATAATGTTTTAGGAATAATAAAAGCAAAAAATAGTGCAAGAAAACGTTATCAATTTTAAATTACATCAAAAAATTATAAAACAATAATATCGTTTGAAGATTGTTTAAGTAATTGTAAAACATCTGAAGGAAATGCTTTATGATTTGTTTAGTGTGATGTTGATTTACGCAATGATGAAATAACAGGATCACTGGAAACTAGGAGTCTATTGATAAGATCAGTATTTGTTGCTTTTCTGGATGTTTTTCGGCTGAAATTTTCGCGATAAGATTTAAAGTCTTTATTTCTAGCCTCTTGAGCTTCCTCTGACATAAGTCCGATGGGTAATGTAAGGCTTTTAATTATGTCATGTCCATGTATCAATACTTTGTGAACTGATTGAGCCATGTAATACCATGGATAAAGAGACACATATAGTCTAAAAGTGTCAAAACAATAATCCTTGAACTTTAAGCAGTCTATTTCATATCCTGAAGAGAGCGTTACCAAGATAATGTAAAATCTGAATATAAGGTTTTGGTCAATACCCAGAATTTCAGCTGTTTGTTCATATGCTGCAAAAGCACGCCTTGAGGTATTTCCACTTGTTCCAGAACCACCACTTTTAGGGAAATCAACAACAAGTCCCATTTTGTTCATAAAATCAGTCTGAATCTTTTGTTTAGCTACAGATGCCTTTTCTTTGTGTTTTTTAGATCTTGCTTGCCACTTTCTTGTTTCTTTTTTATATGCAATGTGCAATAACATCTCAAAAAATTGAATCCATGCATGAAGACTGGAAAGACCATATTTGAACTCTCTGTTAGTATAATCTATATTAAGGATATCAAGACTATTCATATTTTTTGGAGAGACACCACACACTGAACAGCATTGGTATGAGTTATTTTTTTCAGATAATATTGTTTGAACCTTCCCATCAATCATTGTAAGTTCAATAATACAATTCACTTCAATAGAAGATTCGCAAACCTCTAATAAAATCATACCCAAGCTTTCTATCTCACTTTTAATGTACTGATCTTCTTCAATCACAGATTCCTTGGATTCCATTTTGTATGCAAATCTTATGGGTCTACAATAGGCTGTGGAGGACGACTTTTGATTTCTCCAAATAGGCACCTTTTCGTTGCTGTTGTTAAATCCAGTCAAATCCAATGGGACAAGACAAGTAATAAATAATGATTTTTCACGCTTTAAATCTCTGTTAATGTCGGGTTCTGATAAAACTTGTTTATAAATGCTTTGGCCAGTAGCACCATCAAAACCAGCCTTACACGTTAGTGTCATTGTTTTTATTGCTTTGTCGTTCAATATCAAGTGCCTTAGCACAGGTTCCTGAACTGCACAGATTCTTTGCAAAGTATGAGTCATTAAATCTTTTAAAGGAACTGAAGCTGAATAGTCCTCCACTGTTATGTTTGCAGGATAACATTTATACAAGTAAACAAATCGTTGAACAGCATGTCTAAAATCAACGTCTTTAAAATCAGCAAATTTTGACTGAATAAATTTTAATATATCTTCAGTAATATTTTGTTTTGAAATACTAAGATTGTTTTTTTGGAGAAAATTATGAATGTCTAAGTTTAACAAAACCATATCTAAATAATTATTGTAACAAGTATTTTGTATTTAAAAGTAAAATGTTATAATATCTATGCCGCCTCGACTACTAATACTTGTTAGTAATTAAGTTACTACAAGTGTTAGTAATTAAAACTAAAAGTAATTAAATTACTGTCAGTGTTAGTAATTAAATTACTAACAACTACCGAAAATATGTTGTTGCTATGTTATGCAAAGTAAGGTATCCATAGTAACCAAAAAAAGTTAACCTCAAAAGAATTCTGAATCTCATTTTAATACATACCCCCAATATTGTGTATTTAGCGCAAGTAAAATACTGTTAAAACAACGTTAATGTAAAAATGAGTTGTTGCTATGCAAAATTTAGTACCATAGCAACCAAGTTAAAACATACATAAAATCTGAACGGGGATTTAAGGGGACGAGCAATCAATTAAAACTCGATTGAAGCATCATATAGCTCAAATAAATATAAGACAACACATGGCGAATTGTGGTAATTATTAGTTATTGTGCGGCAAAAAATAAGTTTCTTAAGAAATTTTTTTTTTTAATCTGTGATTTTCAAAGTACAACTGAGATAACATGCTATAACAAATTTATTTCACACATTGGTTTTTCTTATCTCTAAATACTCTAGAATAACATGTACTAATTTTTTGTTTCAAAAACGTAGATGTAATTGAAATATAACACAACGTTGATGTCACCGTTAATTACTTATTTATAATTTTTATTTTTTTTTATTTTATCTCAATATTCAAATGCTTAGAGTCCTGGTAACTAAGGGATTTAATATAAATAAATTATCAATAGATTTCTCCTAATATATGTAGATACTAAAATTAAATAGGTTTTCAAGATTAGACAACTAAAATTTTTCCCATTTTGTCCACCCACTGGCCCACTGTGCGCCGTAATAATGGTTTTCGAATTGCAACACACCCTCTTAATCCCGATTTGAGTAGGTGTCGTCGAATACAAGAAGAGCTGACTTTTTTCCAGTTGCTGTGTTAATGTTCTCTATTAAAGATATTTTACCCATTTAGATAATCTTTAGATAATTTATATATATACATATGTAATCTTTAGATAATTTATATATATACATATATAATGTATATATATACATATGTATATATATGCATATGTATATATATATGTATATATATATATATATATATATATATATATATATATATATATATATATATATATATATATATATATATATATATATATATATATATATATATATAAAGAGAAAGAGAGAGAGATTTCTATAAGCATGCTCCTAACAATGTTTCTTTTTTCTTAAATTTCTATTTAAAAATTTTTTTAGTGACTGAAAAATTGTATAAAGGACTTAGCTATTGGACAGGCGTGTCAAATTCCAAACATAGTAATGGGAATCCCAAATTGTGTTACACTGATTTAAACTTTAAATATTGCTTTTAATTACATTGATAATCATTAGATTTATTCGATTTGAACAAGCGCAAATGTGAGTATATGATCAAAAAAATTATTTATAAATACAATATAATTTTTATGTTTTTATAGTATTATTTAGGTTCTATAATATTTTTGTCAAACGGATATTCTTTATATCCATTTGAATAAAAATATTATTTTATTTATTAATTTTTTTTTTTTTAATTTAATTGAAAAAAATTGTTTAAAAAATAAAAATAAAAAACTTTAATATGATAATAGCAATAGTTAATAATATTTCAGACTTAAAAATCAAATATATTAAAATAATTTTTGTCAAATATATGAACTGTGAAGACTTCCTGAAGCAAAAATAAAGAATAGACAATAACCTTTATTCATAAAGGTGTCTTTTGTTTGCCAACACACTAGGTAAAGGTTTTATCTAAACATTCTCCTAAATTCATTCTCAAATTTAACTAATGAGAAATTTAGTTTTTTGAATAAACCACTCAGATTAAATAGGAAGAGCTCGAAACGTTTAAAGTCTTATTTTATGAGTCTGCTTTCATTTTAAGGAATTGATTTTTCCGCATACGATAGTTAAAACTATGCGTTTAGCAATTCCTATACTGGTTTTCTTATTTGTATGGGTACATGGTAAGTGAATAACAAAATATAAAGTTATAATGAGTATTATTTTATATTTATTTTCTGCCTTTATTTTGTTTTAAAAGTGTACCAGAAATTTTTGAAAATAAATTTTCGTTACATTAGAACATAAAACAGAAAATTATAAAATAAAAATTTAGTCAATAAACTTTCATGGATCTTATTTTTTGAAATAAGTAAATCGCTTTAAACTTTATTAATATGGTTACTATGGCTTATACTTACTTTTACAGTAAAAATTCCTAAATGTGAAAACTTTGTTGACATACGACATGATTTCTTTAGTAATTTAGTTTAGCAAATCAGTTTTAGTTCAATTATGTAATATTAAACTTGATTTCTAGTTTTACATAAATACATATTTTTCATAAAAAGTGTTTTTAGTTTTTTATGAAGTTTTTAAACATGCCTAGCATGTTTTTTTTTCCACAGGTAGTACTTTCACAAGCACCAAAATTCATAGAACTGCACTGAGCATACAAATTTTTAGAAAAAAGTTGGTATAACAAAAGATATTTTTTATAAACTTACATAAAGACCGATTTGTTTGCCTGGAAGCATTTAAATATAAGGATACGTGCCAAAGAGAGAAAATAATAAGAAAACATAATAAAAAAATAAAAATAAAACAGTTTCAGAACAAAAATTTTATATTTGTTTTTAAAATTTAAATTTTTATTTTAATTCATTTTTTGCTAAAACTTCTATTTATTATAATTATTGATGAAGTTTTTACTTGATTTTATTTTTAACTTTTTAAAACTTTTATTTTTAATTATACTTTTAACACAAACGAAAATTTGTAAGGAAATATGTTCGAAAATAATAAAGAATGCCTGAGTTTAGTTCTTTTTATTTGGATTAATGTTTGTTTCTTTATCTGGATTAATGTTTAAACAAAGAAAAAATTTACTTATTCAAAAAATAACTTATAGCATGAAAAAAAACAAAAACAATCAAAACAAATTTAACGGTCAAGGTTACTTAACAATTTGCGGCCGCAACGATTTTCATGAGTAGCATCGGAACTTTGCGCTAAGTAGAAATCATTCTGAAAAATGTAAAAACTTTACAAAAATGCATACTAATACATAAATACACAACATAACAAAAATACTCAAGTTTTATTGTTAGTGAAACTTGATAAAACTACGGATTCATTTATTACTTAAAAGCTTCGTAATTTTGCAGGTTGCATCTTTCTAGATCCAAATCAGTATTGCTTCTGTTGTTAAGGTGTTTTTTCCCTTAAACTTGTAGTTTAAACAACATATTTGTCAGTCTTAAAAAAGTGTTTTGCAGAACACACTTCATTTCTTTCTAATATTTCACTACCTAGCGCCTAACTAAATCAACCGTAAATCATGTTACTCCAGTTTTTAAAACGCTGGAGATAACTCTGACTCCTCTAACTATTACCAAATCAATCTTCTTGCAATTACCAATCAGTCTCTTTTCAGTTTTCAGTTTCTTTTTAGTTTTCAATTTCTTTTCAGTTTTCAGTTTATTTCAGTTGCTATTGATACAAATCGATCTTTTTACAATTACCAATCAGTCTGTTTTCAGTTTTCAATTTTTTACTATTTAAAGAAATCAGTCTTCTTACTATTATTAGCAAAGTCTTTGAATCTTTAATTAAAAAACTTCTAATATCTCATTTTGGATCTAACAAATAACTCTCAATTTCAATTTTATATTTATATTATAACAGTTTCAGAATTGTATTTATATTTTGTGCACTTCATTACATTAATAATTCAAGACACTCAACCGAAGCTGAAAAACCAAAAAATTCATGTATGTGATTTTTCACATAATCATGTGTAAACGTGATTTTTTGAACAGCCCAACACAATTTGGCAGCGCTAAGAAAAATTTTAAATTCCATACCTGTAGAATATATCTCTAACAGTTGTTTCTTAGCACTTAAAAATATATATTAAAGGTATTGAATTCGTTTTGTGCTGTGCATGGGTTTCAAAAAGCAATTTAAGTATAATTTTAGCAGGTAATGGAATTCTTTTTTCTGTAGTGTTTCAAAATCTTTTGATGACTCCTATATTTTATAATTAAATATTTTAGAAAATGAAATTAAGGAGCTAATCATCAAACAACACCAAATGCTCCAACTTAAATAAAGGCAGCGTAGATACATAGTTTCTCTGATTTATGTGAAGGAAATTAACAACAAAAAATCTAATCTCAATTTTACCAACACTTGGTGTGATCAATAACTGTAGTATAAAAAATCTTTATTAAGATAATTGATTTAAATTTTAAAAGAGCTTGTAATAAACTTCAGTTTAAACATGTTATTTTTGCTTTACTACTTTTCTGTTACGATTTTTTTCTGTTATGAACTCCATTGTCTTCTTAAAATCTGATGCAAAGTACAAAAAATTATTTTATTTTGCCTTTAAAAATCATTTGACTTGAAAAATTTGTTATAACTTCTTTCTCATTCTCTGAAGGTGCTATTTTGTAATTATAAAGTTGCTTACTTACACAGGGGTGCCAAAAGCATTTTTTGGTCTTTGAGATAGCTAACATTCCAGACATGGAGCAAACTCCAAACATGTTTATACTTATGTCAAATAAGGATGCTTTGCAAAAAATTGCAATGATTGGAGCTTGGGAACAAAAAAGCCCCAAAATTTTGGCCCCTCCCTGCCCCAAAGTGAGAGCAACAAGTTGATGAAATATTTTTTGTACTATTTTCAACTAGACTTATATTCATCAATAAATTTTAAGTTTCATAGAAAATATTTTAGCGTTCAAAAATTATGACCATATAAAAGTTTAAACCCACCTCAATTTGAGGGGGTTGCAAATTTTATATGGTCATTCTTTTTGAACGCTGAGAGATAATACTATGAAAATTAAAATTTATCGATGAACATAAGTCTAAAATGTGTCAGCTTGAACATTTACTCAGGATTCAATAATGTCCTCCTTAAGCATACGTTGGATTTCCATTTCATGGCAATTTATTGCCTAATTGGTTTACAATTAGGCAATAAATTGCCATTAATAAGTTAGGTGGGAATACTTTTAGCTTAGACAAACTACAAATTATTTGGGCATCTTTTTCCTTCAAAATTAGGGTTTAAAGATTTATGTTGTTTTTAAAAATCAAGACCCAGAATAGCATTCATGCATAACTCATTTAAAATATTAAGTTTCACTTGTTTGTAATTTTTTACAAACAAGTGAAACTTAACTTTTGCATTGTCATTTTTTATTAAAACATTGACAAAAAGCTTCTCTGCAACTTTTTTAAGGAAAGACAAGGAAGATAAAACCATTAATACTAATTTTTTGTTTTTTATATGAACAGGCAAGTTTAGTTTTTGTACTAGCCGAGGGTGAGTAATGCTTTTAGTGCTACCACTATCAATGAGAGCATTTATAAATGAACCATTAAACCATTAACTAATCTATCAATTGTTGATTTAGTCAAAGCTGAATTGGAGGATATTTCTATGTTCAGGGTAGTTTAGTCAAGTAAGTGAAGGGTTGTATGAGTTCAAAGGTTGATCAATAAGATTCATCTCTGCTGTTGTAAGTTTAGAAGACTAACATAGCTTGGCAAAGTGGCCAACTTTCCCACATTTATAACAAATCGACTCTCTGGCATTTATTACAATCT